>NC_061094.1:44551908-44569408 GCF_015104395.2 Macrobrachium nipponense
TTCAGTTTTCTTCTGAAGATGTAAAAAGAAACACCAAAATTACTGAGCATAACTTGTTTACTTGTATTTACATATTTTTTTACTCAACTTGTAAATCCAAGTAACAAGTTATACTTAGTAATTTTGTGTGTTTCTTTTCACATTTTTATTATTGTTATTGTTATTGTTATTGTTATTGTTATTGTTTATTGTTATTGTTATATGCTGGAAGTAAACCCTCTTTTAAACATGTTTTATTAAAAGTGATTGCTGCCTCAGCTGGATTAATTTTATGAAGGTTCTTCTCTATTTTACTAATTATGTGTTTTCTCATTGTTGCTTAAACTGGTGAGCAACGCACCGAAGGTGACATATCTCAATTAGGTAATAGTCAAAGACGATTACCTAATTATTATTATTGTTATTATTATTATTATTATTATTATTATTATTATTATTATTATTATTATTATTATTATTCAGAAGATGAAACCTATTCATAAGGAACAAGCCCACAGGGACTTGAAATTCAAGCTTCCAAAGAATACTGTGTTCATTAGGAAGAAGTCAGACGAGGTAATAAAGGGAAATGCAGAAAGATGAGACCCCAGCAGCTATTGAAAAAGAACAAAAATAAATTGATATATTAACAAATTGATAAAAATGCAAGGAATAGTAATGTAATTCACCTTCGCTTGAACTTCTGTTTTCTATTATCTTAATCTTCCTTACTCAGCTCAACTAATAAAAATAAATTGATTCCACATATCTTGAAGAAGTTGTACGCTAGACACGACTTGTATACATTTCAGGGAAATAAAAGCTGACGTTTCAATTTTCTGTTAAAATTCAATAACTCACCTCTTCTCCATTTGAATCCAAATTCTCTCTTGCCACAATATACTTTCTCGGTCAAAAAGAATCAGATTTGTAATACTTTGTGACAGTATCGTAAAGTCCGGATTACAGAGACAGAAAGTTTAGCGAGCATCCTGACAGCTGCGAACACTGAGAGAGAAAGTTTCATTCCACTGAAATACACTTTCAGATCGCAGGAATTTTCCTCCGTCTCAAACTCTTTCTAGTTCCTCCAGGCTGAGAACTGAAAATAAGTCTTAATCTTTTTCCGCGTCTCAACTTTTTTTTTTTTTTTTTTTTTTTTGCAATTCAGCGACAGCAGTAACAGAATCAGTAGCAGGAATGAAGTCTCCTGAATTTCAGGGGCATTGTGTTTTATTTTTACTCAATCATATTTATTTATTTATCACCTTTTCCTTTAAATGATTTTCTCTTTAGTCTGATTTCTCTTTTACAAGCCCCTTGGAATTTAGTCTGTTGTCTCTGTCCCAAAAGAAGTTTCAGCTGAAGATTTAAAGAGAAAAAGACAGAAAGAAAGAACAGGAAAGAAAAAGAAAGTGGTTGGATGATGGTTGCAGGTTTGGCATGTGAAGAATGAAGCCTTTTATCACGAGAGAGGAAATTAAGGTGGGGAAATGGGAGAGGTCTCACCGAAGGAAATGGGTGCCTTGTAGTTTTTGAAAAAGTGCTATACGTCTGCTCATCACTTTTCAACATATAAGAAATCTTTAATGATACATCCTGAAGAAGGCCATATACATATGGAATCTGATGCTTACTACACAAAAAATAAAATAAAAGGTTTAGGTGAAAATTCCATTCATCTCAGCACTTCATAAATAGTTGTGTCAGTGAGACTGATGTACATACGGTGGTGAATTATCTAAACCCACGAGAGCAGCTATTTACATTCAACAGTCAGTCCCGAATGGTAATTGCTCTATTCGCGTAAACACCGACACAGCAGGAGTCGAACGTGGGTCCTTTGGCCACTGAGGCGAATGTGCCAACCATGAACTAAAGTGTGTGAGTGTGTGTGGTGTGTGTGTGTGTGTGCATGAATGACCATATCTTGGCGTCTGTGAACAAAGCACTTGGGAAATTGTGCGCTAAGTTGCTAGAAAAGATCTCCTATTGATTAAGGCCATTACTTTCCATCCATATCAGGTTTTCACTCCATCTGTTTCAGGATCACGCCTACTTCCGTCCTCTCGAGGGAAACTCAAGTGAGAGAGAGAGAGAGAGAGAGACGAGAGAGAGAGAGAGAGAGAGATTCCCCATTTTAATGTTAATAATTTTTTTTCATTTTTTTTATCTCCAGAGTTACGGAGTAACAGATGGACAAGAAGACAGATGTACTGAGAGAGAGAGAGAGAGAGAGAGAGAGAGAGAGAGAGAGAAAGGAAGGTTATAGGAACTCTTCAGTTGAAATGATTATCCTTACGGATGCTTTACATAGTGTTATTCTTAATACGTTCCACCTGATTGCTGAAATGTTAGTTTGACAATTTGTGTAATTTTTTATTCCTAAACTAGCTAGAAGGTAACAGTCTTTTTTTAAATGTTCCCATTACGATCAGAAACTGCTTTGCTGTACCAGTAAATAACACAAATTCCTGTCATTGGCCTCAATCCATACGTAATGGGAGTTCATTCATCGCATTTGTTTTACTCTCTCAAAATTTTCACAAATAGTTCAATAATGAAAAGTTTTAACTGCTTGTTATGTTCAGACTGTAAAATTGGATCTTGTTTTTTTCATTTAGGTGTCGTTTCCAGCAAATAAATATGATTTCTCGAACGAAAGGTAGGAACGGTGCACAATAGTGTTAGAAAAGTGAGTTTATGGTACTTGCTTGCATTGCATTCCTTTTATAGACATTATTCATTAGCTGTAGATAGGATAATGATATTTCATGTACTGAGACATATAGCCATTAGCCGTTATAAACCAAAGTAGACAATTTAGTTGGTACTCCACATTAATAGATTATAATTATGACTCTCTTAAATCCTCGTGTCTCACTTCCAAGTTAAATAACCAGATGATAAAGTGGAATATAGCCATTAAGTCCTTATAAAGCAAAGGTAAACAACTTAGTTGTTTCCCAGTATCAGCAAATTACTATAATGAATCCTCAAATTCTTCTTGTCCCTCTTCCAAGCTGAATAACTAGAGGATGAAGTGGATGAGTGGAAAATTGAGTGAATAAGATATAACAGAAAACATGGCACAATGAACGCAAATTATATTTCTGCGGAGCAGCCCAGTGAGGCAGCCATGGTGGAAGTTAGCAAACCCATGAGGAATTCAGGAGGAAATGGAGCAGTTGGAGATAAAAACTCCAGACGAGGGAATCAGAGCTTGAAGAAATGGAAAGACCGAGGAAACAGAACACAAGCAAGGTGTGAAGATGAAGGATTGGGCGAAGGGGAAAAGTAAAATGGTATACATGTAGAAAATCAAAGGCCACATTTTGCTTGCGACTACTAAATCAGAGAGGCTGCTAACTGTCTCAAATTCGTCCAGCATTCCCAGATGTACGTAGTTTGATTGCTTGGACAAGCTACGTAAATTTTATTGTGCTAGATTTGAAATGTTTAATGGGGCTAACTATAATGTGGAAAGGGATTTGCATTTCTATTTTCAGATAAGCTGACTGGAGACTACATATTTATTCATGACTAACCTGGTTAAGCAATGATTAGCACTCAATTAGGGTACTGAGCTGCCTATGAAGATGATCACTGACTACACAATGTTATAGTTTTTATTCTAACCCTGCACAGTACAAGTAATATTCGAAATAAGTTGAAATCGAGCCACAGACCCAAAGAAACATTTTCAGAGTTAGGAGCACGATCTTAACAAGACGACCTATCGCGACTTTTCTGCTGTTTAATGACCCAAAATCCACATGCTTGGTTTGCTCAGTTACAAGGAAGTGATGTTTAAAACCTTGTTCAAAGTAATTGATGATGAAGCAACTTTAAGACGAACTATGTCGAGAGTCCAAGGGTTTGATGACACTCGCCATGTCATCTACAGCTATTGAAAGCTGATAGGATTAAGATGCGGCTGAGGAGGCGGCCAATATATATAACAAAAGAAATTCATTTTTTGTTCTTATGTAAAAAAAATATTTTTGTTACCAGTTTTAACATTTATTTAAACGGCGGTTATAAACAGGGTTGCCTCAGTGGATATCATGTGAATTCTTTTTTTAATAGCGGCAGAACTGTCTTCATCGAGTAAGAAACTTCCGCTGAAAATACACATTATTATTGTAATGTTTGTTTCTGACACTAAGTTATTCAGTTGATTAGTCACCATTCAATTATACATTCTGTAAGTCTATTAAAATAATCAATCAATCTAGTTGAGCTTTTTGACTTTGGTTCCCTACCATGGTAAAGAAAAACATTGCAAGTGTTGCAACGTCAGTTTCGTAACTGCTCACGAATCCAATAGTCAACCCTCTTATATAATAAAAAATTACAACGGGGTAACTTAAGGTCGCTCAGAGTAATCCTTTCTATTTGATCCACAGTCTCTTTCTCTCCTCATTCCTCTTAGAGCTGGATGGATTTCGTCAGTATGAATAGAAAGCTCATAATTATCAAACGATCTTATTCCTGTGACAATTCATCTCTTGCCATTAGAATGAAAGTGTATCTTTATAAGAATCCATTAGAATTTTTTTCTCACAATGAAATAAATCACAAGTTTAAGGTAGATGAGTTGGGTTGAATGTAGGATTTAGACCAAAGGTCATTCGGCGCTGAAATGGAAATTAACGGTAAAAGGTTTGAAAGGTGTAGTAGGAGGAAAACCTCAAAGCAGTTGCACTATAAATCAAGTGTTAGGAGAGGGTGGAAAGTAGGATGGAAGAAAGAGAATATGAAAGGAAGTACAGTAAAAGGAACGAAAGTGGTTGCAGCTAGGGGCCGAAGGTACACTGCACAGAACCTTAGAAAGCCTACAGTGCACCGTGTAGGGTCCATTGACGGCTCTACCCTCTTACGGGGACAAATTTAAGGTAAACAAGATTTTTAAGTGTATCTTAATGCCTACATTTCCTTTCCTGACTGTCTATATTAATATGTCTTGTCAGTTATGATGTAGGGAAAATTTCACATACCACGAAACCAAAGAACTGAGATTTCACTCCCCTAAATTCCCACCTCATTGCTATTCTTAATCACTGCATCCTTCTAGAATGACTTGCACAATTTACTTTGTGTGCCAGACAGACCCACAAATGGCGCTATCAATTTCACGGCTATTATTTAACTCTGGATCTGTAGCAATTTATTCAGCCGTGCGCTCACAGACGTGGCAACATATGCTGCCGTAATTGTCCATTAATTCTCTCTCTCTCTCTCTCTCTCTCTGTGACAGATGCAAGTTATTCAAAGGAATTTGTGGCTATGCATATAGAAAGTAATGCGCGCAAGAGTGACACAAAATCGCACGCGTACACACACACACACACACACACACACACGCACACACACACACACACACACACACACACTATATATATATATATATATATATATATGTATGTATGTATGTGTGTGTACGTGGGTGTGTTGTGTGTATCTGCTTGAGTTTGCACTGCATGGAAATACATTGTACTTTCTTTATCAAACTCGAATTTCGTTTCTTGCATTTACATATTAAATAACAACCCATAAACTTTCACTCCACGAAACTCCAATAATATAAATGAAGTTAAATGAAACCAGTAAAAAAATGAACTTTTAAAAAGGATATATACTAGTTAAGAAATAAATGTTAAATACGATTATACATAAAAGTATTCATTCTCTGCAAGACAAAACTTGTAACACGATTTTAGTGTTACAAATGACTGTCATCTCACTTCCCCACAATTCTGTCCTATTTCTTGAACTTTGTCCTGCGTAGAGGTCTGTGAGCTAAAGAGGCCAAGTTGAATCAGCAAAAACGTCCAAAAACATCCATACAACTAAAGAAGAAACTCTTGGAAATAAGGAATACAAAGGCGATATGAAATATTCAAAAGTGCAAATAGTTCCTAAGGCGGAGACATCCCAAAGTCATGTTTATTTTTTCGTTAGTAGGCTAGTAATACCCAATTACGAGGCTGAACTTTTAAATAAACATGTTGGCATTCTGTACCTTACCTGCTGGCTCTCTTTCCTCCCTTTCTCATTAATTCAAAGAGAGTAAGAGGCTGAGGCTGAGGAGTAGACGAAACGAAAATTATTATTAAGATGTTGGAAGGGAGGAGAAGTAAGATGAAAGATGAGGTAACATAAGATGGTCGGAAAAATATGTGCATGAGAGAAAGAAGAAAGATAACTAGGAAGTAGGGAAATCGGTTAGAGAAGACAGTGAAGTGACGACGGTTTTGAACGATGAAGTATTCTTTGAATTCTTAATTATTGAGTGGATGTTGTCTTTTTCAGCAAAGTGCAGATCAATAGAAAATAATGATAAAAAAAACATATAAATGAATTCAATGAGAGTTCAAGGACAAATAGATGTTACATTTAAAAAATATCAAAAAAGGAGAAAAACATCACAGAAGGCTTAATATAGATTTAGGTATGGATATTATACCTAACGGCATTCCCTCTAAAAAGATCCTGGAATTAAAAAAAAAAAGGAAAAAAAGTCGGAATTCCTCTAATTTGAAACAGTCGGAATTCTTCAAATAATAAAAATCGGAATTCTTAAAAAATAAATCGGAAATTTCTCAAATAAAAAATAAACTGTTTCTCAGAGTCTCTCCAGACTTAGGATTGAGACAGCCATTAAAAACAAATATTTCCTGTTAAATCTTATATGATAAACAAATAAATATGAATATCGATTCGCTTACCAAATGCGTTTTAAAGCTGTGTGTTATAACTTCGAAAGTAATGCCAGATCAAGGAACGGGTAAAAGATTTGTTTATTTCCAAGAACCTCAAAAACAGCGATTTACGTAAACCAAAAGGAAGAAAGATTGATGTTGATTAATTTCAAACTGCAAAAATCTTTTTGCGTTAGTTTGTTATGATCAAAAAGAAAAACATTATTATCGAAACGAATAATTTTAACAAATACTAGACAGATATACTCGACTAAAAAAATAAAGGTATTTCTAGATGGTCCCCATATTCAGAAAGCAAGTCACTTAGAGTAAAGGGGGGGAATTATCCCTGGCCTAGATTGGAGAACGATAAAAGCTGGTTGAGTTTTGTTGATCAAAAATGCAAAGGTACTGGTAAAAGAGGAGATAAGTGATGACATAGCGTAAAGCCGGTGCAGTCTTACACTGAACTATGAGAACGTAATATATATCGAATACAAACGTCTTTGACAGCTCATAGGGAGTGCAGCTCCTTCCACATCATACAGCGCTCTATATTATTGTAAAAGAAGAACCCTCCCTCAGCGTTAGGTAGGAACATCTCCTCCTCCTCGAGTACAGAAACAATCTACACAACAACAACATCCATCGGCAGTGGCACCACGGATCAAGACCCCTGGGCAAGAAGCCCCTAGGACCCAGAGCAGGTTGGCAACGCCATCAGTCAGTTATCGAGATTACGTCAAAGAACGATCGTCTAAAATCCGTTCGTTGGTTCACAGTCCTTTTCAGAGAGGAGAAAGAGCCAATAAATATACTGACAGCATGCAGGAAATACGCAGCATGTCTGCCCATAAGTCAAGGCGGCAACCTCACTTTTTTTTCCTGCCTTAAATCCTTCCGTTTCATGCATCGATATCCAACTCAAGATAGATAGAAGGGTTTCCTATGAAGATAACTCAGCGACTGGAGTAAGTGAAATACGGCATAATGACACCGTAGAGTTTTATGTAGGTTCCCACTTTTATTACGATCATGTTTTTCCTGTTTTCCTTATTGGCCGTTTACGACTTGCCAAGATTCTCTGCTATATTTCTTTATCCCCTACCAATGGGCGTATTAGGTATCAAATTGGTTTCAGGTTCGCCTGTCGAAATTAACAGTTTCTTCTTGATCATCGTTAACTCTTTCACATTATATTTATCTCTTTTGAGCTGCTCCATGAGCAAAATCTCGTTCTGGCATATGGCCAACTTGATCTCAGACAATAACCATTCACAATTCAGTATATCTCAGACGCAGATACAAGGCCATATTTTACATTTTCCTGTGCCCTTATAAGAATCTGTACACACACACACATCCACATACACACACATATATATATATATATATATATATATACTATATATATATATATATATATATATATATATATATATGTTGATGAAATGAAACACTGACAATTATTACACAACCTTTCCTTGCAGAGAAAAAAATAATGAAAGAGATACAGATACTTCGCTGTCGATCAAATTCTAAAGATGACGCTATAATTTTCAATGAAACAAAATAGTCAAAAGATCTAAAAATAGAAAATTAGGCTATAAATAATACAAAATTCCGTGTCCTAGGTTCGTTGAGTACACAATTCAAAGCATCGTGCGATTAGGAGAGGTATCAGAAGTTCAACTCAGAATTGGAAAGTCGCAAGAAGCCAAAACCAATATAGGTAGGAATGGGATCAGCCTGGAATGGACCGAAGTAAGCATCCTCTTGCTTCTTCTTCTGGCAATATTAATATTGGATTGGAAGTGTGTGCGTAGGTTTGTATGAAAATTTCATTGGCACTAAATATAGAGGTTATTTGAATTTAGGAAATCGAAAAGGACGTCTGTCTGTATACTTAGCTTACATTCTATATGCCTCTCTCTCTCTCTCTCTCTCTCTCTCTCTCTCGCTCTCTCTCTCTCTCTCTCTCTCGCAACAAACATACATACACACACACACCCTCCCTCGTATATTAATGATACCGTAATTCTAATCCTGTTAAAACATTTAATATCTCTGAAGTAAAATAATAACAGAGTTATTTTGTCACAAGTTTTTCTTCAATAAGACTGCATGAGACTTGTTTATAAATATGGGACAACTCTGACTTTACTCTCCAATTCATTGATACTGTAATTCAGTACAAGTTTATCTCGAGTAAAAAGTCTTAATGATAATAAAAAATATAGAATAATTAAACAGCAATACAAATTTACATCTAATTTTTCGAACACTGCAACAAAATGAAGAGAAAATAAAACGTGCGATCAAATGGAATGGAAAATGTGGAGGAATTTACGTCATATCTATTGCGAAATATTATGTTTGACTTTAGAGGAACCAGGGAATAAAAAAATGATAAACAATGGAAGATTTTATGGAACAGATTTTTAATCACATATAAAAAGACGATGGGTCGAGTGAAGCCTTTGAACTTAGCGGTGACCCAACGAACCTTTTTCGTCTGACTTTTTCTAGACGTTTAAAAGAAGAAGATCCTCGATTTGAGAGTTCGATTGGAAAAAAGAGAACAAGGTTCCTGGAATGCTTGGTTCAGTGCAATTCGAGTTCCAACGATCTTAAGAATATTCAATTTTGATTTCGGAAAGATTTTCGCCAAAGACAGAAAAAAATTTTATTTGGTTGATGAAGTGCCAATTTTCTTCAATAAGACTATATAGATAAATGTTGGTAAGAATAAGCACGATTAAGCATTCAAGTAAAATCACACACACACACCGCACACACTCACACACACACACATATATATATATATATATATAGATATATATATATATATATATATATATATATATATATACGATAATATACTATAAATATATATATATATATATATAATATATATAATATATATACTATATATATATATATATATATACTTTACAACTGTCAATGGCAGTCATTACAATAAAAGAAACTGTTCGCATTAATGCATGTATATAATTCATGAAGGTATATTGAACTGTTTAAGGGAAGTTGTTTTGTGTAAATATCCTCTAAAGGGAATATTAAATGTTCAAATTTATAACCAATGAGAAAGACATTTTCATGCTGAACTCAAAAACGATTTTATGAAGAATAGTAAAGCGTTTTAATGGTAGTGTTTTCCATATAAAGTTCATTAAAAGAGGCCTTTTTCTTTATAAAGAAAACTCATCTGCAGGACGCCAGAGTGGAGGAATAAATCGACTTATATAACATTAGGTTCGTCGCCAGTAGCAAGAACTGTCAACAGACAATTGTTTGGGCATTGTTACAAACTGTAGAATAAACCAAGAAATTATTTATCGATTTATTACCACATTTCCCTCATGGAAATATTAATCTATGGTATCATTTTCCTCTTGCTAGTTTGTCCATCAAGTGCCTTAGATATCTTGGTAGCAAAATCTGTTAAACGATCGCCTTTTGTATTTGTAGTTCCTGCTATCCAATTTACTTGGTGCGCAGTGAATGGTCAATATTTTTAATACAACATGAGACTCGTGAATTCTAGCGTCAATAAAAGACTTCGCTATGTTTGTTACTCTTCCGTTTTATTTGCTGCCTTCACAATAGAATCTAAGGCTTCACCCTCTCTATTCCATTCATATATAATCTTGAGGACCCCAGACAAGCACCTGATGTAATCAAGAACATTATCTTCGTTTTATAGACAAAGCATTTCTGTTTCAGTCTTCTTGACATTTATAGCATTTTTAATCATCTTCAAATTGTTCAGAACATACTAAATTCAAAACAATATTTAATTAGAATCGTGAAGAATTCTTTATGATTTGATTGGTAAAATACCCGTAGTTTGGCCGCATTTATAAATGAAAATATTCTAGGAAAGAAGATGCCTAAATTTAGTTTAATTCTTTTGCATCTAAATTGTGAGGTGGAGAACAATTAGCTTCACAAAAAATGAAAGAAAGAAAATCTTCTATGTTAACGCAAAAGTCGTTTAACCATATTTTACAGAAAAATTTAGATTCCTTATTAGCTTCACATTATTTCAAAAAAAGACTGATAAGAAATTTTCACTTAAAAAAAATATGTAATATTTTCATCCGCAATCTTTGATGATTTTTTAACAGTAGACTAGGTTTCGTAGCATAAGTTTACATTTCAAAAGCTTTAGCAAAACACGTAACATATTTCTATTCATACATTAAGAGAGCACTGCTTTTAATTTTACAAGTGACGTTGAATGACAATGGAAAATTCCACTTTCCAATTTATCACGATTTTTCTATGTCTTCTCCGGAAGTAATTAGAGCATACAGAGAAAGGTAGAACTGTAATTATACAGAAATTAACGGAGGAAAATTATATCAATAGTAATTGTACAAAAAAATATAATCTCGAGGTAATTACGTTTGCTCGAGGTATGTCCGTAACGTGGCTGTTAAAATGTACCCTGAATTGTATTTCTTTGTTATGACCTGACGAGGTTCGAAATTATTCGGAGTAATTGTTAAAAATACATCCAATGTATATCTCATGTCTTACAATAAAATAAATTCCTCCATTATACACAAACATACGCATGTCGGTAAATGATTATTGTTACAGTATTAGAAGCATACTTAAAATACTGAATTTTAGGAAAAAATGTACAAATATTCATGATCAGAAAGAGAGAGAGAGAGAGAGAGAGAGAGAGAGAGAGAGAGAGAGAGAGAGAGAGAGAGAGAGAGAGAGAATTTTACTTACGTTTTGTTTAAAGTACATGAGTTTAGGAAAAAATTTACAAATATCATGAACAGAGAGAGAGAGAGAGAGAGAGAGAGAGAGAGAGAGAGAGAGAGAGAGAGAGAGAGAGAATTCTACTTACGTTTTAAAGTACATGAGTTTTTAGGAAAAATTTACAAAAATATTCATGAACAGAGAGAGAGAGAGAGAGAGAGAGAGAGAGAGAGAGAGAGAGAGAGAGAGAGAATTCTACCGGGTTGACACCTTTAGTAGTTTTAATTTAGAATTATTCTCATATTCCCCGTCTTCTCATCCCTTACAGAAACTCATTATTTTTCACTTTGCATAACAGAGCATCCAATCCCATCCATAAAAATGGGTTTCACCATCTGCAATATCCGTGTAACTATCTCGTTAATAATTCAATAATTTTCTGGCAAATCACCAACATTATCCTCATAATTGCATTTCGCACTTATTCATGAGAGAGAGAGAGAGAGAGAGAGAGAGTTCGGAAACTACAAGCTATTATTAAGACTCCAAAAGGATACGAATATAAAGTATAAATATTTATTGTATTTTCTTCTATGCAAATAGTGGAATGATTTTATATTTTTGAAGATATAAATACATATATATCATGCATGCGTACGCATACACTCATGAACACGAGTATTATGAAAATGATATAAATCGATCACTCTCGAATATTATGTATTTAAAATAGTAATACATGGCTAACTCTATATATGTAGTCAGCCTACTATTCGTATCAATTTTATCAATAAATAAACTACTGAAATAGATGGAAAGCTTCAGATGATTCACACTCAATCCATAACTGAACGCCAGGGAGGAATAGTTTAAAACTTTTCGCTGAAGAGAAAATACTGTAACGTTTCCTTTAGGCTTGAAAATGTCGTTATGAAGAAACAACGGAACGCGTCGCAAATAAAATGTGGTGGTTCTTAACCTATTAAGTTCTTCTCTTCCAACTGAGACTGGAAGTATAAAAACACTTTATGTGAAAAGTCTCTCTTACTCAGATTTCAGCTGAAACTGAAGTGCGAGCAGCGTTCGACCCAGATCGCCACTGTTTTCTAAAGATGAAAAAACAAATTTGACTTTCTAAAAAAGAAAAAAAACAAAAAAAAAAAAAGAAAAAAAATGAAAACCAAATTGGCTTTTCTAAAAAAAAATAATAATTAAAAACAAATTTGGCTTTTCTAAAAAAAACTAAAAATGAAAAACAAATTTGGCTTTCCTAAAAAAAAAAAAAAAAAAAAAAAAAAAAAAAAAAAAACGCAGGGAAGGATCTTCCCCTTTATTCCAAGCTGAGGATTCAAAAGTGAACTGAAAACATTTTTCTTTTCGTCGATGCTACAAAGTCAGAATATGGAAGACTTCCTGCAGCTGCGTTATTCATCAGAAGCTGAGAGAGAGAGAGAGAGAGAGAGAGAGGAGAGAGAGAGAGAGAGTCTCTCTCCAATATTTACAGGGAAAATGTCTTTTTCTATCATGTAATCCATTTTGAAATCGTCTAACAATTTTTGATAGTTCAGTCAAGGATGAATATTCTATTTTGCTTTGAATAAAATAAAATCCTTTGGGCTGCTACAAAAACAAATTGCTGTTTTCTTCACTGAATTAAAGAAATGTATCCTGTTCCCTGAGTTGAATTATTCCCATTTAAGTTCCATCGAATATCCAATACTTAAAAATAACTAGGATTTTTTTCAAACCTACACATTTCTATGGCCATGGGCATCGTAGAGAAACATAGAAGTCTAACGTATTATTTACTACTAAATTATACAATAAAGAGTAAATAAAAATATCAGTTCAGTAATTGTTTCGTCAGGGTAAATATTCAGTTTCATAAATGCTCTACCTTAAGGTATTTGGATCCCTTGTGGCTGATATGGCTTTTAATACAAACTGATTATTCATACCCAGATTATGAAATTAAATTGTAAAAAAAAAAAAAAAAAAACTATCAGTTCTGTAACTTTTTCGTAGGCAAATAAACTGAATTTTATAAATGCTTTACCTGAAGAAATTGGGATTCCTTGTAGCTAATAGGCTTTTAATACTATCCGATTATCCATACCCTGATTAGTCTTTGTAATACACAGAGGGCATTTCACCTTCCCGGGTGAAGCCCTATGCCAAATCCACGCAGCCGGAAGGAGAATCCTCCGCTGTAATTAAGTCTATAACTAGCTCGCGGTTTGAGAGAAGTCATATTGCGATTGGAATAATATCTCATAAGTGAAATCCTAATCCAGTCCTTCTGCGAAGGCGAGAAACAGTGCCCCCCACCCCCGCCCCCCTCCGCCTCTTTAATCAGCAGAAGTGATTACGGTTTATATCAACCGGAAATAAATCCTGGAAAAGATCTGATCTCAGATTAATGAGATTTCAGAACGCGACGATGCTCGGGTGATGGGATGCTGGTGTTTGCGTTTTGCTGATGTTGGCGATGTGCAGAACTGTAACAGAAGGGGTGCAACTTTCTCAACTGAGATGATGCTTAATTTATACAGCAAGTGAACAAGTTTATACCCAGTAATCTTGTGGGTTTAGTTTTTTCTCAAGTAATAATAATAATAATAATAATAATAATAATAATAATAATAATAATAATAATAATAATAATGATAATACTAATTACTGCAAGAAAACACCAGCTACCTTGCAGTAATAAGTGGTACGAGCACCAACTGGAGTGATAGAAAACGATCAGCAAAGATCCTCTGGGACTATGGTATCAGAACAGATAGGGTGATACGTGTGAATAGACCAGACGTGACGTTGATTGACAAAATCAAGAAGAAAGTATCACTCATTGATGTCGCAATACCATGGGACAACCAGAGTTGAAGAGAAAGAAAAAAAGGGAAAAAATGGATAAGTATCAAGACCTGAAAATAGAAATAAGAAGGATATGGGATATGCCAGTGGAAATTGTACCCATAATCATAGGAGCACTAGGCACGATCCCAAGATTCCTGAAAAGGAATCTGGAAAAACTAGACGCTGAAGTAGCTCCAGGACTCATGCAGAAGAGTGTGATCCTAGAAACGGCGCACATGGTAAGAAAAGTGATGGACTCCTTAGGAGCAGGATGCAACCCGGAACCCCACACTATAAAATACCACCCAGTCAAATTGGAGGACTGTGATAGAACCCCATATATATATATATATATATATATATATATATATATATATATATATATATAATAATAATAATAATAATCAATAATAAAGACTGAAACTCTTTTACGATCTACCATACTAAATAATCACATATTATTATGCGGGGGGAAAATGTCAAAATGCGCCGTAGTATGATAAAACACATGAGTACAATTGCCCAATATATAGATATATATATATATATATATATATATATATTATTATATAAATATATATATATATATATATATATATATATATATATATATATATATATATATATGTATATATATATGTATATGCTTGTGCTTTCGTTTGTTTATATAAGATTGTGGGGGAACGGGCGATCGACTGTTTGGCTACCTCTGGTTTAGAGGGAGAATTATCGTAATAATTTCGCACAAAATAATTCCAGGAGGTTCAGTATTAGTTCCCTCTTCGGAAGCCCCTATTCTAGATGATTCTTGGAGAAGGGGACTCAGATTTACTATTAAGGCCAAGTAAGGCTTCAGCGCTGATGAACTCAACGTATCAATCAAATAATGTTTGGATCAGCTTTTACGGGAAATCTGCATCTCTGAGATGGTTTTGGAACTGAGAGGGAAATCCTCAAAACTCATAAATTAAATTCTGTGTGCATAATCTCTTCTAACTAGATTGGTATACCTTTAATGTTTCTGGTCTTATAAAGAAAATCGTTATATTATATCTTACTTCGAGGTGACAAATTTTGTGACACATTACTAATCTCATACTATTTTTGAACCTTCATATTTACGTTACCTAATTATTTTACAAGAAAAAATGGCCAGTAAAAGTATAATCTTAATATTTCTTGATAAACCTATAAAATTCCTGTAATTGTAAGCAATATCAAGTCTGTATAATAATTTTCTTTGAGGTGGTAAATTTTTTAATAGATTTATAAAATCACACTATCTTGTACACCTCATATCCACTTTACTTAATCTTCCACATGACAGAAACTGGTATGTGTAAAATTTAAATCCTTAATATTTTCTTTATATACCTTTAGCATTAATGTAGTTATAAACAAAATCCTGCCATTTTTACAATTTCTAAGCCCATACTATTTTGCGCAACATCACATCCACGTTACCTAATTATTTTACGAAAAAAGGCACTTATAAGTTAAATCGTTAATATACCTTTAGCATTCTTGCAAGTCTAAGAGGCACAAATATTTTTTCTCAACTTATACTATTTTGGACACCCTCAAAGTCTCATATCCACGTTACCTAATAATTTTTTTTACACATAAAATAGCTGAAGTTTCCAAATTATCTTGTAATATACAAAACAAGTGCCAGCGAACTTTTCAAGCAGGCAATTGTAGGTCATTCACTGTTCGTGTTTTCACTCCAGCTGGAGGTTATGCAAATAAATGTAAATATTATTCTCGAACAACATGTCGTTCTGCGCCAGTTCGCGTCCATTTTTCATGACGCTTTTAAAGATGTTAATGTATTTATAAAAATTCCAAAGTCAGTTTAAGCGAGATCATGCGCCTGTTTGGGTGAGAGATAATTTTTTTATCATATTTGTATGATCACCTGTTTCTGTCGACAGTAATGGTAAAACCATTTTTTAGAATTATTTCTGGAGCGAATGTAAAATCCCTACATTAATTTTATATTATCATCTCATGATTATATGCTTTCGCCGACAGTAATGGTATAAACGTTTTAAAAGTTATTTTTGTAAGTAAAAAAACCCTACATTACAATCTTACTTTAATAAATATTATCTGACATGAGCAAATAGAAATTGTGTTCTGCAGCAGTTACTTGTACCCTTTAATATGCAATGTTTTGATCAAGCACGTATAACGCTGTATAAAACCATTAACTATGATTGGCAGCTCTATCCGTTGCCACATCAGGTACGGTAGAGTGAAAGTACAGCCCACGGCTCCAGAGAGCGCTGCCAAAGGCACGATCAATGGCTACGAATATTCATTTTAACTAAAATGAAAACTACTGAGGCTACAGGGTTGCAATTTGGTATGTTGATGATTGGAGGATTGATGATCAAAATACCAATTTGTAGCCCTCTATACTCATTAGTGTTTTAGATCTGAGGGTGAACGGACAGACGAAACCGGACATAAGAGTTTTATTTTACTGAAATCTAAAACACATACTTTACTAATCTACTCTCATGAACGTTCTCTGAAAACAGGCAAGAAAAAGAGTTCTATAGTAGTTATCTGTACTCATTCGAATTATCAGTGTACTACGTATGTAATGAAGTTTCTGAATCCTCGTGTCCTTAGAGATACAAGAACGATACCCTTGGGGCTGCTCAGGTCCTTTTAGGACTCACAAAATTGTTAATCTAATATCCTTTGCCAATATCTTTCCTTCAGTCTCTCTCATACACAGATACACACAGATAAACACTTTTTGTGTGAGGCAATATACTAAATAGTTTGTGCAGTTGTTGTAAGACACACACACACACACACACACACACACACACACACACACACATATATATATATATATATATATATATATATATATATATATATATATATATATATATATATATCCATTGACTTCTGGATGTGAGGCAAACATTGATGATAATTGTCGTGTGTACACTGTTTATGTACAAATAAAAGCACTATTCTTTTTTTTCTGAGAATGCTCACATAAAGTTCAGTACAACTCGGATCTGTCGTGAATAATTCAACACTGAAGAGCAGACCTAGTGTTTGGACTCGTTTAATTAAATTCGTGATGTGGTATCTTAATTAAAAGCTGCGATAATGACTCGTATGTTTCTGTTATTTTTTTTTATTATGTACAGTTATATAAATGAAGCGGACGTTTGTCTTGTTGT
>NC_061094.1:44574408-44576908 GCF_015104395.2 Macrobrachium nipponense
AAGACCAGGTACCAAGCGCTTTCGTGTATTGCGTACACTTCTTCGGGGTACAAAGTAAAATAAATAATAGAAACATAAACAAGAAAAGTTCACAGAACAAAGATCAAAGCCATTAACAAGCAAATTATCATTACAAATTGTCACTACAGCAATTAGTAAAAAGTTGTTTAATTTCCATTTGCCTTTGATGCTGGTGAGGTGTGCAGTCTTTTAATCTTTGAGTTTTGGGTATTTTCTACATCACGATTTGCACTACTGTTTCACCGAGTTTAGTACTATAGTAGATTCACATCAACCGTGCATATGACGTCTAGGCCAGTCCCTTACGACGCTCCTGATTGGCTGTTGATAAGCCAATCACAGGGCTGGAAACTCTCAGTCTCTCTCTCGAAAGTTCACGTAGGCAGAATGTGTGTTTCTCATCTCCTGAAAGACATATACCCCTTGAGAGATGGAACATACGTCCTGCCTATGTGAACTCTCTAGAGAGACTGAGAGTTTCCAGCCCTGTGATTGGCTTATCAACAGCCAATGAGGAGCGTCGTAAGAGACTGGCCTAGACATCACATGCACGGCTGATGTGAATCGACTATAGCCCTCGAGGTTCAAATGTTCCTAAGCGAATTGGTCTTAGAATATGAATGAGCAATATCACGATTATTTTATATCATCACTTTCTCATGACTTTAAATGGAAAAATAAAGTCCGCATTAGTATGTAATGTATAGTAAATTGCTTTATACAGGACGCTTTCGCCAACTTGACCAGTTGGCCTCTTCAGCCACAAGAGGCCAACTGACCAATTTGGCGAAAGCTTCCTGACAATAGCAATTATACTTAGTACATACTACTGCGGATTTTACCCCCAAAAGCGCACACACAGTAACATAGAGAAAACCTAACAAGCTTTTTTCTAAATCCTAACATGAGTTTAAGGAATGACAGAGTCAAGGTATTCAATGGCAAACTGTGAAGGTGATTTTCAGATTGACTGATTGATTGTGGCTACTAAAACTGGCGTCACACAAGCAGTTATCGTCACCGTATTAGATTACAATAAGAAACTAATAAATAAATAAATAAATAAATAAATAAATACGTTAAAAAGGAGTTACAAAGGATAAGTATCAAATAAATAAACACATTTAGGTATAATGTATACAACACACACACACACACAAACACACACACACACACCCACCACACACACATATGTATATGTATACCCACCACTACACACACACACACACACACACCACACACACACACACACACACACAACATATATATATATATATATATATATATATATATATATATATATATACTATATATATACATATAAATGTGTGTAGGTATATTGATATTTCTCATTTATAACTCCTTTTTAGCTTATTTTTTAGTTATTTATTAGTTTTCTTCTTATTTTAATTGCAATACGGCGTCGATAACTGCTGGTTATGCCGCCCCAGTTCTAGTATTCACAATCAATCAATCAATCAATATATATATATATATATATATATATATATATATATATATATAGATATAGATATATGTATATACACTTACATATATATATATATATATATATATATATATATATATATATATATATATATATATGTAGATATATATATACATATATATATATATATATATATAGTATATATATATATAATATATATATATATCTATATATATATATATATATATATATATATATATACATACAATTATATCTGCGCTCTGCTATTTGCTATCAATAATAAGCGTTACAGCAGTAATCTGTCAGGGATAAACATTACAACTTGATCTACAGCAACTTACTAAGAAGGAGCACAGTAATAATAATAGATATTGAATGCCCGGGTATTGTACTCCCCAACGAGAGGCATTAAGTGAATTCCATTGAGTGCCCCACAGCTCACTTCTGATGACTCAGCATATCTCCTTTATGAAGCCATTGAGGTGACTAATACTCTAAGTATCTCTGTTTCGAACGTTGCCTGAAGCCTAATGATCTTTGACGCTATCATGATTAGCCCCAGACGTAGAATTTCTTCTTTACATATATTGTGAGCTTCCAGCTTTAAAAAATGTATTTGCGTTTAACTGGAAGATGATGTTCATCTCATCACTTGGTGTGAAGGTAAACTATAGCTGGTTCACTTAAGGTAGATTCTTGGATGAGCCAAATGCTTACGAGACGTTTATTTGGAGGCCGCTGATTGGGTGGTACCGGGAGGTAGGCAGCTCCCAGCCAATCAGCGTCCGCCAAACAAACGTCTTGCAGGCATAGAGCTCACTCAAGAATAATCTACCTTAAGTGAACCCGCTATAGTAAAAAATGCGCCGAAGATTCTTCGGCACAATCGAGTTTTCTGTACATCGTATAATCACAGCAACCGAAAATTGATCTATCTTTCGGTGGTCTCGGTATATTGCTGTATGAGCCGCGGGCCAGTAAACCTTATCCACGGCCTGGTGGTGGGCTGTC
>NC_061094.1:44589408-44591908 GCF_015104395.2 Macrobrachium nipponense
TTGCAATATGATATGGTACCCACACTATCAAAGGATATTGCACAGAAATAGAGAGTGTACAAAGGTCCTTTACAGCTAGAATAGAAGAAGTTAAGGACCTAGACTACTGGGAAAGACTACAACTTCTTAAAATTAAAAATATAGTCTAAAAGGAGAAGAGAACGCTACATGATAATTCAGGCATGGAAACAGATAGAAGGAATAGCAGAAAATATCATGGAACTAAAAATATCAGAAAGAGCAAGCAGAGGTAGATTAATAGTGCCCAAAACTATACCCAGGAAAAATAAGGAAAGCACACAGGACATTAATCCACTACGCACCAGCATCGATAATGCAGCGTCTATTCAATGCGTTGCCAGCTCATCTGAGGAATATATCATGGACGTGAGCGTAGATGTGTTTAAGAATAGCTCGACAAATATCTAAACTGCATCCAGACCATCCAAGATTGGAAGATGCAAAATATACCGGAAGATGTACTAGCAACTCTCTGGTAGACATTAGAGGTGCCTCACACTGAGGGACCTGGGGCAACACCCGAACAAGATGTAAGGTCTGTAAGGTAAGGTCTCTCTCGGTCTTTCTTTCTCTCTCCCCCCCTCTCTCTCTCTCGCTCTCTCTCTCTCTCTGTCTGTCTCTCTGTCCGTCTTTCCTCTTTCACTCTCTTCTCCCTCCTCTCCTCCCCATCCCCTCCTCTCTCTCTCTCTCTCTCTCTCTCTCTCTCTCTGGGCTCTCTCTCTCTCTCACGAGTAAAATAAAATGATTTAGCAAGAAAATGACAGCGGATATTGCGGACGAAGACGCTTCTTCTATCGAGGGAGGGAAAGCGATGCTGTGTTATGCAAAGTGAGAATTAATGAGCTTCAGCCGGGGGAGGAGGGAGGGGGAGGGAAGGGGGGAGGGAGGGAGGGAATTTGAGATTAATTAGGATAAAAAGGTATCGTTGTGCCATTGAGCTGAACGGAGAGAAAGTTCAGGTAGAGTGTGCTCGCTCGTCTCTTTGTATACTTGGAGTCTCGTGCTTTTGTTAATGGAAAATTACTGATTATCAGTTCTGTGGTGTTTTTAGTGTGAAATATTGAATACCAGTTCCTGTGGTATTGTTAGTATGGTATTCTTAGTACAAAATGCTGAATACCAGTCCTGTGGTGGAAAAAAAGTACATTTTAAAAAACGTATTTTAATATTGAGTTGGGCAAGTGGAAAAATGAGTTGATATTTAAAATTTATTTTTAAATATTTTGTGCAGGTGGAGACAGGAGTAGATTTTTAAACTGTATTTCGAATTTGTTGTGCAGGTTGAAAAATGAGCAGATTGTTAAAATGTATTTTGAATAGTTTTGGTGGTTTCACTTGTGCATTCTTTTATCAGTCTAATTGAGCTCAAATGTTTTTATCTGGAAAAAATGAATTTATTTCATTAGGTAAAAAAAACCCTGACAATTCTTCGCACGATCTTCAAAAATTAATGCTACATACACACATTTTAAAACATTATACCATTCAAGCTAGGTGTTCCTTTAAGCATATATATATATATATATATATATATATATATATATATATATATATATATATATATATATTCAATGGACTCAACACATATATTTCTGCATAGGTATATATATATATATATATATATATAATATATATATATATATATATATAATATACATACATACCATATGTGCATATATATGGTATGTATGTACGTGTATGTACTCTCCGAATCATCTACCAGGATATGGATGAAGCACTTCCAGCCCTCCCCCACCATTCCACCGAATTGAATGACCCGAGCCCCTCTTCAAGCACGGATGCACCCCACCCTAACTGACTTCTATGAAGCACATCTTTACATCTCAGGTCAACAAATGCATGGCTTCCCTCGAGAGAATTTCGAACAAAGTTATCCATCTATGCCAAATATTGATAAATAGAGATTGCTCATTCAGTCATCAGCTGAATAATTTTGAATTGAAATTCTTGGACATTATAACTTATCAGAATGAAAGACAGGAAGGAGATTGACTTCTTATTCAGATTTCTGCCATTTCTTCCAATTTATTTATTTAGTTTTTATTTATTTATTTATGTTATTGCGTCTGGCAGTCCCCTGAAGCCTTGAGTTTTATTTCCAAAGATTTTGTCGCGGGATAGATCTTCTTATTTAATTATTATTTTCCAGCTAACATAAATCCTCTAATCATTAGCATCGTCATGCATATGTCTCTGAACTACAGTTGTTTACATTCACATATACACTTCCTTTTATCTTCCTGACGTTTTCGTCATGTCATTGACCGATGGACCAAAATGAGAGAAATATGGAATGAGAGGAATATGGAACTCTCTAAGGCCATTGCTTCTATCTACTTAAATTATTCCACAACAACCCTTATAGCTTATGTAATGCAGAAAGTAAAGCACTATCATTGCAGTATGAACACTTCAGAATGGAATATATCTTGGAATGGAATTTCACATCGGTGATTCC
>NC_061094.1:44596908-44601908 GCF_015104395.2 Macrobrachium nipponense
CTTACAAAAAAATAGAAAAACAACTAATGGGTCGTTAGTTCCTCCCAAATTGAAAAAAAATAACACCACCCTTGATAGCATTACAACACCCACGTTAGTATATATATATATATATATATATATATATATATATATATATATATATATTATATATATATATATATATATATATATATATATATATTTATAACACTAGTATTAGTCTACAAAAAACATCACCAATGTTAATGCTTGCCCATTCACCACAAATTCAGCACAAAATTCAGCAAAAGTTCAGCAAAATTCAGCACAATTCACCAAGATTCAGCCAGATTCATCACCCACGAACTACTGACATATTCTCTAAAGTCACAGAAACTCAATAAATAATTAACCCACAAAACTTCTCCCAAAATTCATCGTAATAAGTCTCCATAATATAATCATCTGTAATAATTATAAAATAATCTCCCATGAAATATCTCAAATCTCTCGTAAAATATATTCTCAAGTAAGGGCATTAATATTGCAATTCCCCCACCAGCATACACCAATATTGCCAATACCCCAGTATCAACACCACCTGACAACACCAGTCAGCAATCATCATCTCTCAGCACCATTTTAAAGTAATCTCTCCAAACACCAATCAAATCTCTATTAAAAAAAAAAATAATCACTGTGTCCCCATTATATTTGTGCCTTCCAAAGCATCAGGAAAAACTTACACCACATCCCATATGTATATCAATTCCTTTCTCTTCACTCAAGAGAAAGAAAATCTCTTTCTAAAAAAAAAACCCTACGGGCATCTCAAATCATCAACCAATCGTTATCAGCTGATGTCCTGTAAAATTGGAAATTCATTATCAAGGGCAAACTCATCCCCGATGCCCGACACAAAGAAAAAAAGAAGAAGGAGTTCCCACCCCCCACTAAAAAAAAAAAAGTTTCACTCTCCTCTGAGCATTAGAACACCCCTGAACAGCGTTGAGTACCCACCCCCGAGGGCAGAACCCACTACTATACCCTCCCCTTGCAATACTGTCGGGTCAGTTAGCAGAAATTATATGAGCACGTAAGAACAAGTGGCGATCTTTGTCCAAGCAATAAATGCAATTCAAGCAGTTTCGCATGTATGAAAACCTTTCATACACATGTATATGCATCAAACAAAGACGAATGCACTCTCTAATATGTGCCAGTAAAAAACACGTCACTTTTCTACTCCTATGGGGGGAGGGGGGGAAAAAATGTGGTATGCCAAACCAATCCCATAAGTCACAAAATGATTAAAACGCCCCCCCCCCCCACACCACTAAAAAAAAAAAAAAAAAAAATCGTAACACTCACCACTTCACAATGAGAGAAAACCGGAATCTGCTCAATTATAAACATGCTAATCTCATCGGCGCAACACAAACACGCTCGGCGAGAAGGCACTTGATTGTCTTTCACACACACAAGCCAGACTGAGTCTAACTCCCTTGAGGCATCTCGCTCTGGGTAAAATGCTGAGTCCAGTAAAATCCTTCCCTTCCCATTACCACAGTTAATGGACGGATATTTCTCATTCCCTCTCACTTAGCAACTGAAATTTAATAATTTAACAATTTTCCACAATCTCACAAAAGGCTTTGTCGTTCGAACACCGCTGCCCACCAACTATTACCAGCGAAGGGCGTCGCCCCCCCTCCCCGCCTATTTTCATATTCGGTATGCATTTGGCCAGTGCGTTAGGCGAACTGGTAACCCTCAGTCTTTTCTCTCTCTCTCTCACAACCTCTCTCTCTCTCTCTCTCTAGTCCATCAGGTCATCAAATTAGAGTCGGAGTTACACATATATGTTTTATTCAAAGCAAAGTATTAGTTGAATAATTTCAAGTTCTTACAAGATAATTAATGGAATGATAATAGTTCAAGTCACACGGTATCTAAATGTCTTAATCAGTAATTAGTCACACCAATTATCTCTTCTTCAAATATAGTAACCCCCTCACTATGACACTCGGTCCCCTCACTAGAACCGCACCTGTTTAAAAGACAGAACTAGTGAGCACACACACAATTGTAAAGACAACAAAGTCAAAAGATTAAATGAAATGGAACATCTTTACAAGATATCAAAACAAGCCATCCCTTTGGCTAAATTATGATAACTCACCCATTGCAGCCCGGAACGTCAACACTTAACAAATAACTTTCGCAGAGCTATCCCAGCTTTCTGCCTTTTCTCCCCATAGTTGTCTCCCTAGTTCTTGGCTAAACGAAGCCATTAAGAATGGACATAGTTCGTACACGTACACACGAATTCACACTCATCGTCAACGCCCCAATTAACTGGTCACAGCCAGTTTTCAAAGGCACCTTGAACAAGCCCTCACGACACTGATATGCTTAAGTAAGGAACTTTAACATCACACCACCCCAAAAAGAGATGTCAGCATTCTTAGGTCGTCGCTTCGGACTCTGTCTCCATGTGAAGTTAAAAATGATCAGTCTGCACCTCACATTATGATGGTACATTGAACATATTAATCATAGCCCTCTTTTTGCCTAACAAATTCTATGTAAAGGGAATAATTTACAATTTATTCACTTTGCCTTCGTGAATGGTGTATGCGTCCTTATCATACCTATCTTTTACATATTAAATCTTATCTCTCAGTATTTCTACATATATTGTCATTCACTTTCTTTTTGCATTCTATTCTTTTTCATTTAGGCTAGCAAAGGTTTTTCTGTGGGAACGAGTATAAATGGCAGTTATTTTGCCTAAAACCATTTAGACCCTGTGTCTCAGCCTTCCATACATTTATTGCCGTTCATCTCTCTTGCATTTATTTCCTCTTTTTCATTTAATGGTAGTTATTCTGTGCGAATCATTAATCAAAGTGAACGCGTAACAGCTCCGTCAGGAATTCCGTGGCAGAGAGAACAATAGGTTTTATACCCTTCTGTGAAATTTTGTTACCCAACTGAATAATCTGTTCGTCGTCAGTCACTTTCACACACACCGAGGGAAAAAAAGAGGTCCAATGGACGACTGTTGCTGCTTGGATTTGCAGACTTGATGAGTATATCGTTGTTTTGTTGCTTGATTTTGGTCATCTGGGAGTCAGAGGGGACTTGCTAGATGTGCAGGAAATGCCAAATTTCAGTATTTAGAAACCGTATTATCTGTATTATTTTATTATGCAGTGTACCTTTTATATATATATATATATATATATATATATATATATATATATATATATGTGTGTGTGTGTGTGTGTGTGTGTGTGTGCGTGTGTGTGTGTGTGTGTGTGTAAACATAAAACAGGGCGGATATATATATGTGTGTGTGTATTTTCATACTAGTATGTTATATATATATATATATATATATATATATATATATATATATGTAAATATGTATGTATATATATATATGTATATGTATATGTATAAATATAACATATATATAAAAACAACTGACAAATCTCTATCATGTTAAACCGTCTAGAGAGAGAGGAGAGAGAGTAGAGAGAGAGAGAGAGGAGAGAGAGAGAGAGAGAGAGAGAGAGAGATTAATGAACATCCGTATTCCAATTTGTGAGCGCGTGACCGAATAAACGGCTACTGATCTGGAATCAAGTAATATCAAGTAATATTTATTGACGTTGTTATTGAGTAAATATATCGTTCTCAAATGTGTTACGCTTTTCAGTTGCATTTACTATCATTAATTTAAGTTTCAGTTACTAATACTTCTCATTTCATTTGATATTTAACAAACCTTAAATAGTCACCTTTTAATAAGTTTAGCACTCAGTAATTAGAACGTATTACACGTTTTACTTTTTCATAGGTAAATTCTCACTCTACTGAATTGTTATTACCCTTAATATATATTTCACTTTACTAAAATCTTAATTTGAAACAATCATATTCCTCATTTTTGTTCACACTTCATTATTCAGAATTTTCTGACATTTCTTTTATTTCACAATTAATTAATCCCTCTACTGAAGTTACAAATATTGGAGCAGTTTTTTTTATTAATTCCATTTACAATTATAAACTTTCCATGATGAGAAAGAGTGCCATTAGATTGTAAGAATACATCTTCTAGGAGATACGAGACCATGGGAGAAGAAGGAAAGTTGGAAAACAATTGACAATTATTTTTCAAAATTTACGATCACAAAAGCACACACTAAGCGACTAAAAAAAAGAAAAAAAGAAAAAGAGGTTTACTTTTTATATGAAACAATAAATAAAACTAATATAAACGATAATGAAAGAAATGAAATACCCTGGGTAATTATTAGTTATTAGATTCGTGCGAGACTGACTGCAGTCTAGTCTGGTGACGGAAGGGGATAGACTGATTCAATTATGTCAATTGACATCGCAACGATTGTGGCTTCCTGAACAAGATATTCATTATCCTGCTGGAATGATTTATTCTTAATAATGTAAAAGTATTTCCCATGAAACGCTCATTCGGTCTATATAACCACAAATCTCACCTAGGTAACCTTGAGCTAAAATAAAAAATTCTCCATAAAAACAATGCAAAAATATTCAGTTCATTTTCAAAAGGTAAAATACTTCATGGAATCAAGTAAGTCTAAAAGTTCAAACAGTGAAGTGAAAAATAGGTGAAAGCTTTATTTACAATACGAAAAACCATAGAAAAACATTTCACATAAAACTGGGCGTTAAAAATAGCATGCTGTTACTTCATTCTAAATGGAATAAAACGTTTGTGATAGAATAGAATGAAATAGGAAAGCTGAAAAAGCTATCTGATGAATTTTACGGTGAAAATAAATTGTAACGCCGTTTGAAATTTACTTTAAAAATATGTGAAAGCAATGTAATGCTATCACGTGTTTTTAAAAATATACCTAAATATTAATCATGCAAAACATATACTCAAGTCCTTTATATCATTAATTTTGGTTGTCATGTTCAGCTACACTTCCTGTTGCCAATTGCCAATTACAGTCCAAGTACAGGTATTGTGTACATTT
>NC_061094.1:44609408-44616908 GCF_015104395.2 Macrobrachium nipponense
AGCTGACGTTTCAATTTTCTGTTAAAATTCAATAACTCACCTCTTCTCCATTTGAATCCAAATTCTCTCATGCCACTTTACTTTCTCGGTCAAAAAGAACCAGATTGTAATACTTTGTGACGGATCGTAAAGTCCGGATTACAGAGACAGAAAGTTTAGCGAGCATCCTGACAGCTGCGAACACTGAGAGAGAAAGTTTCATTCCACTGAAATACACTTTCAGATCGCAGGAATTTTCCTCCGTCTCAAACTCTCTCTAGTTCCTCGAGGAGGCTGAGAGCTCAAAATAAGTCCTAATCTTTTTCGCGTCTCAACTTTTTTTTTTTTTTTTTTTTTTTGTTTTTTTTTTTATTTTTTTTTCTTGCAATTCAGCGACAGCAGTAACAGAATCAGTAGCAGGAATGAAGTCTCCTGAAATTCAGGGGTATTGTGTTTTTTTTTACTCCATCATATTTATTTATTTATTTATCACCTTTTCCTTTAAATTGATTTTCTCTTTAGTCTGATTTCTCTTTAGAAGCCTCTTGGGTTTAGTCTGTTGCCTCTGTCCAAAAGGAGTTTCAGCTGAAGATTTAAAGAGAAAAAGACAGAAAGAAAGAACAGGAAAGAGAAAGAAAGTGGTTGGATTGATGGTTGCAGGTTTGGCATGTGAAGAATGAAGCCTTTTATCCACGAGAGAGGAAATTAAGGTGGGGAAATGGGAGAGGTCTCACCGAAGGAAATGGGTGCCTTGTAGTTTTGTAAAGTGCTATACGTCTGCTCATCACTTTTCAACATATAAGAAATCTTAATGATACATCCTGAAGAAGGCCATATACATATGGGAATCCTGTGCTTACTACACAAAAAAATAAAATAAAAGGTTATATTTGAAATTCCATTCATCTCAGCACTTCATAAATAGTTGTGTCAGTGAGACTGATGTACCTACGGTGGTGAATTATCTAAACCACGAGAGTCAGCTATTACATTCAACAGTCAGTCCCGAATGGTTAATTGCTCTATTCGCGTAAACAGCGACGCAGCAGGAGTCGAATCTGGGTCCTTTGGCCACTAAGGCGAATGTGCCAACCATGAAACTACGTGTGTGTGTGTGTGGCATGAATGAAACCATATTTTGGCGTCGTGTGAAACACAGCACACTTGGGAAATTGTGCGCTAAGTTGCTAGAAGATCTCCTATTGATTAAGGCCATTACTTTCCATCCATATCAGGTTTTCACTCCATCTGTTTCAGGATCACGCCTACTACCGTCCTCTCTAGGGAAACTCAAGTGAGAGAGAGAGAGAGAGAGAGAGAGAGAGAGAGAGAGAGAGAGAGAGATTCCCATTTTAATGTTAATCTTTTTTATTTCTCCAGAGTTACGGAGTAACAGATGGACAGAAAGACAGATGTACTGAGAGAGAGAGAGAGAGAGAGAGAGAGAGAGAGAGAGAGAGAGAGAGAGAGAAAGAAGGAAGGATAATAACTCTTCAGTTGAAATGATTGAGAATGTTATTCTTAATACGTTCCACCTGATTGCTGAAATGCCGTTAGTTTGACATTTTGTGTAATTTTGGATTCCTAAACTAGCTAGAAGGTAATACTCATTTTTTAAATGTTCCCATTACTATCAGAAAACTACTTTGCTGTACCAGTAAATAACACAATTCCTGTCATTGGCTTTAGTCCCTCATTAATGGGAGTTAATTCATCGCATTTGTTTTACTCTCTCAACATTTTCACAAATAGTTCAATAATGAAAAGTGTTAATGCTTGTTATGTTCAGACTGTAATTGGATCGTGCTTTCATTGAGGTCGTTCCAGCAAATAAATGTGATTTCTCGAACGAAAGGTAGTAGTGGTGCACAATAGTGTTAGAAAAGTGAGTTTATGGTACATGCTTGCGTTGCATTCTTTTATAAACATTATTCATTAGCTGTAGATAGGATAATGATATTTCATGTACGAGAATAATAGCCATAGCCGTTGTAAACCAAAGTAGACAATTTAGTTGGTACTCCACTATAGATATGACTCTCTTAATTCCTCGTGTCTCTCTTCCAAGTTAAATAACCAGAGGATAAAGTGGAATAAATAGCCATTAAGTCATTATAAAGCAAAGGTAAACAACTTAGTTGTTTCCCAGTATCAGCAAATTACCATAATGAATCCTCAATTACTTTTGTCTCTCTTCCAAGCTGAATAACTAGAGGATGAAGTGGATGAGTGGAAAATTGACTGAATAAGATATAACAGAAAACATGGCACAATGAACGCAAATTATATTTCTGCGGAGCAGCCCAGTGAGGCAGCCATGGTGGAAGTTAGCAATCCATTTGAGGAATTCAGTAGGAAATGGAGCAGTTGGAGATAAAACTCCCGACGAGGGAATCAGAGCGTGAAGAAATGGAAAGACCCAGGAAACAGAACACAAGCAAGGTGTGAAGAATGTGTAGGATTTGGGCGAAGGGGAAAAGTAAAATGGTATACATGTAGAAAATCAAAGGCCACATTTTGCTTGCGACTACTAAATCAGAGAGGCTGCTAACTGTCTCAAATTCGTCCAGCATTCCCAGATGCACGTAGTTTGATTGCTTGGACCAGCTACGTAAATTTTATTGTGCTAGATTTGAAATGTTTAATGGGGCTAACTATAATGTGGAAAGGGATTTGCATTTCTATTTTCAGATAACCTGACTGGAGACTACATACTCAATCATGACTAACCTGGCTAAGCAATGTTTAGCACTCATTTAATGTACTGAGCTGACAATGCACAAGATCGCTGACTACACAATGTTACCGTTTTATCCTAAACCCTTCACAGTACAAGAAATATTCGAAATAAGTTGAAATCGAGCCACAGACCCAAAGAAACATTTTCAGAGTTAGGAACACGATCTTAACAAGACGACCTATCGCGACTTTTCTGCTGTTGAATGACCCCACCCAAAATCATATGCTTGGTTTGCTCAGTTACAAGGAAGTGATGTTTAAAACCTTGTTCAAAGTAATTGATGATGAAGCAACTTTAAGACGAACTATGTCGAGAGTCCAAGGTTTTGATGACACTCGCCATGTCATCTACAGCTATTGAAAGCTGATAGGATTAAGATGCGACTGAGGAGGCGGCCAAAATATATAACAAAAGAAATTCATTTTTTGTTCTTATGTAAAACATTTTTTTTGTTACCAGTTTTAACATTTATTTAAACGGCGGTTATAAACAGGGTTGCCTCAGTGGATATCATGTGAATTCTTTTTTTAATAGCGGCAGAAACTGTCTTCATCGAGCAAGAAATTTCCGCTGAAAATACACATTATTATTGTAATGTTTGTTTCTGACACTAAGTTATTCAGTTCATTAGTCACCATTCCATTATACATTCTGAAAGTCTATTAAAATAATTAATCAATCTAGTTGAGCTTTTTGACTTTGGTTTCCTTTGAAGTAAGTCGTTTACCATGGTAAAGAAAAACATTGCAAGTGTTGCAACGTCAGTTTCATAACTGCTCACGAATCCCATAGTCAACCCTCTTATATAATAAAAAAAATTACAACGGGGTAACTTAAGGTCGCTCAGAGTAATCCTTTCCATTTTATCCACGGTCTCTTTCTCTCCTCATTCCTCTTAGAGCTGGATGGATTTCGTTAGAATGAATAGAAAGTTCATAATTATCAAACGATCTTATTCCTGTGACAATTCATCTCTTACCATTAGAAAGAAAGTGTATCTTCTTACGAATCCATTAGAATTTTTTCTCACAATGAAATAAATCATAAGTTTAAGGTAGTTGAGTTGAATTGAATGTAGAATTTAGGCCAAAGGTCATTCAGCGCTGAAATGGAAATTAACGGTAAAAGGTTTGAAAGGTGTAACAGGAGGAAAACCTCAAAGCAGTTGCACTATGAATAAAGTGTTAGGAGAGGGTGGAAAGTAGGATGGAAGAAAGCGAATATGAAAGGAGGTACAGTAAAAGGAACGAAAGTGGTTGCAGCTAGGGGCCGAAGGTATGCTGCAGAGAACCTTACAAAGCCTACAGTGCACCGCATAAGGTCCACTGACGGCTCTACCCTCCTGCGGGGACAAATTTAAGGTAAGCAAGATTTTCAAGTGTATCCTTAATGCCTACATTTCCCTACCTGACTGTCTATATTAATATGCATTTGTCAGTTCTGATGGAAGTAAAATTTCCCATACCACGAAACCAAAGAACTGAGATTTCACTCCCCTAAATTCCCACCTCATTGCTATTCTTAATCACTGCATCCTTCTAGAATGACTTGGCAGCATTGCACAATTACTTTGCGTGCCAGACAGACCCACAAATGGCGCTATCAATTTCACGGCTATTATTTAACTCTGGATCTGTAGCAATTTATTCAGCCGTGCGCTCACAGACGTGGTAACATATGCTGCCGTAATTGTCCATTAATTTTCTCTCTCTCTCTCTCTCTCTCTCTCTCTCTCTCTCTCTCTCTCTCTCTGTGTGTGTGTGTGTGTGTGTGTGTGTGTGTGACAGATGCAAGTTATTACCAAGGACTAAATTCGATATTCAAAGGAATTTGTGGCTATACATATAAAAGTAATGCGCCCAAATAGTGACACAAAAAACGCACGCTTACACACGCACACACCCACATACACACGCAAATATATATATATAGATATGCGTGTGTATGTGTGTATATCTGCTTTGAGTTTACACTACATGAAAATACATTGTGCTTTCTTTATCAAACTCGAATTTCGTTTCTTGCATTTATATTAAATAACTACCAATAAACTCTCACTTACAAAAATACTGAATGAACAAGCGAGTTTTATAAAACGAGTAGAAGCTTAAAATACGTAATATTCTTTTTCTAATTTCCCTTTAACCTGTGAAAATGACTGATATCTATAAACAGATTAACGTCACGGACCTAAAAGTCATGAAATTCCTGCTGGAACTTTGATGAAAATCCCTTTTGGCAGGTGACAGTTGTCCATCCTCGTCACTCCACGAAACTCCAATAATATGAATGAAATTAAATGAAACCAATAAACAATGAACTTTAAAAAGGATATATACTTGATGAGAAATAAATGATAAATACGTATTACATATAAAAGTATTAATTCTCTCCAAGACACAACTTGTAATACGTTCTTTTGTTAATGCAGATTTTAGTGTTACAAATGATTGTCATCTCACTTCCCCACAATTCTGTCCTATTTTTTTACCTTTGTCCTGCGTAAAAGTCTGTGAGCTAAAGAGGCCAAGTTGAATCAGTAAAAACGTCGAAAAACATCCGTACAACTAAAGAAAAAACTCTTGGAAATAAGGAATACAAAGGCGATATCAAATATTCAAAAGTGCAAATAGTTCCTAAGGCGGAGACATCCCAAAGTCATGTTTATTTTTCGTTAGTAGGCCAGTAATACCCAATTACGAGGCTGAACTTTTAAATAAACAACATGTTGGCATTCTGTACCTTACCTGCTGGCTCTCTTTCCTCCCTTTCTCATTAATTCAAAGAGAGTAAGAGGCTGAGGCTGAGGAGTAGACGAAACGAAAATTATTATCAAGATGTTGGAAGGGAGGAGAAGTAAGATGAAAGATGAGGTAACATAAGATGGTCGGAAAAATAGGTGCATGAGAGAAGAAAGATAACTAGGAAGTAGGGAAATCGTAAAGGGAAGACAGTGAAGTGACGACGGTTTTGAACGATGAAGTCTTCTTTGAATTCTTAATTATTGAGTGGATCTTGTCTTTTCAGCAAAGTGCAGATCAATAGAAAATAATGATAAAAAAACATATAAATGTAATTCAATGAGAGTTCAAGGACAAATAGATATACATTAAAAAAAATATCCAAAAAGGGAGGAAAACCTTCACATAAGGCTTAATATAGATTTAGGTATGAAGATTATACCTAACGGCATTCCTAAAAAAAAAAACTCGAATTTAAAAAAAAGTTGGAATTCATCTAATTTGAAACAGTCGGAATTCTTCAAATAATAAAAATCGGAATTCTTAAAAAAATGGGAATTCCTCAAATTAAAAAAAGTCACAATTCCTCAAATAAAAAAATAAACTGTTTCTCAGAGTTTCTCCAGACTTAGGATTGAGACTGCCATTAGACGCAAATATTTCCTGTTAAATCTTATATGATAAACAAATAAATATGAATATCGATTCGTTTACTAGATGCGTTTTAAAGCTGTGTTATAACGTCAAAAGTAATGCGAGATGAAGAAATAGGTAAAAGATTTGTTCATTTCCAAGAACCTCCAAAACTGCAATTTATGTCAACCAAAAGGAAGAAAGATGGAGGTTGATTAATTTCAAAATGCAAAAATGTTTTGTCGTTAGTTTGTTTATGATCAAAAGAAATTATTATCGAAACGAATAATTTTAACAAATACTAGACTAGATTTACTCGACTTATACGGGTTATCTTCTAGATAGTAACATATTAAGAAACCAAGTCATTTAGAGTAAAGGGAGGAATTATCCCTGGCCTAGATTGGAGAACGATAAAAGCTGGTTGCTGGTAGAGTAAGTGATGCCATAGCGTAAAGCGGGAGCAGTCTTACACTGAACTATGAGAACGTAATTATATCGAATACAAACGTCTTTGACAGTGCACGGGAGTGCAGCTCCTTCCACATCAAACAAGCGCTCTATATTATTGTAAAAGAACAGCCCTCCCTCAGCTTTAGGTAGGAAAATCTCCTCCACCTACGAGTAATGAGAAACCATCTACAACAACAACCACATCTACCGGCAGTGGTACCACTGATCAAGACCCCAGGGGAAAAAGCCCCTAGGACCCAGAGCAGTTGATAACCCCATCAGCATTATGACAGAGAACGATCGACTATAATCCATTACTTGGTTTACGTGGGTGAGACGCCAACCAATCAGCCTTCTCGTTCGCTAACTCACCATAAACACGACTCTACGGTCCTTTTCAGACGGGAGAAAGACAGGCCAAGAGCCAATAAATATACTGACAGCATGCAGGAAATACGCAGCATGTCTGCCTATAAATCAAGGAAGCCACCTCACTTTTTCTCCTGCCTTAAATCTTTCTGTTTCCTCCTTCGATATCCTACTAAAGATATATAGAAGCCTTTTCTATATGATAACTCAAAGTCTAGAGTAAGTGAAATTCGGCAAAACAACACCGTAGAGTTTCTCAGATTCCCATTTTTCCTACGATCATCTTTTTCCCGTTTTCCTTACTGGCCGTTCTTTATCACCTACTAATTGGCGCATTAGGTATCAAATGGGTTTCAGGTTCGCCTGTCGAAATTAAGTTTCTTCATGACCATCATTAGCTCTTTCACATTATATTTATCTCTTATGGGCTGATCCTAGAACAATAGCTTGTTCTGGCATATGGCCAATTTGATCTAAAAAATAATCATTCACAATTCAGTATATATGAGACGGAGATACAAGGACATATTTTAAATTTTCTTGTGCTCTTATAAGAATCTTTATATTTATGTATATATATATATA
>NC_061094.1:44626908-44631908 GCF_015104395.2 Macrobrachium nipponense
TAAATTATCCGCAGTTTGGGCCGCATTTATAAATGAAAATATTGTAGGAAAGAAGATGCCTAAATTTCGTTTAATTCTTTTGCATCTAAATTGTGAGGAGGAGAACAATCAGCTTAACAAAAAAATGAAAGAAAATCTTCCATGTTAACGCAGAAAGTCGTTAACCATATTTTACAGAAAAATTTAGATCCCTTATTAGCTTCACAATTCTTTCAAAAAAGACTGATAAGAAAGTTTCACTTAAAAAATATGTAATATTTTCATCCGCAAATCTTTGATGATTTTCTAACAGTAGACTAGGTTTCGTGGCAATATGTTTACATTTCAAAAGCTTTAGCAAAACACATAACATATTTCTATTTATATATTCAGAGAGCACTGCCTTCAGTTTTACAATTGACGTTGAATGTAAATAGAATATTCCACTTTCCAATTTATCACGGTTTTCTTTTCTCTGTTATTTCTCGGGGAGTAATTAGAGCATACTGAGAAAGGTAGAAAACGTAATATACAGAAATTTAAACGCAGGGGGAAAATTATATCAAAAGTAATGTTTATGTTGTTTAATTGTTCAGTAATATAAGCATACTTAAAATACATGAATTTTAGGAAAAAATGTAACCAATATTCATGAACAGAAAGTGGAGAGAGAGAGAGAGAGAGAGAGAGAGAGAGAGAGAGAGAGAGAGAGAGAGAGATTAGAATTCCATTTGATGTGTTACAGTATTATAAGTATACTTAAAGTACATGAATTTTAGGAAAGAATGTACAAATATTCATGAACAGAGAGAGAGAGAGAGAGAGAGAGAGAGAGAGAGAGAGAGAGAGAGAGAATAATTCTACTGCGTGACACCATTAGTAGTTTTAATTTAGAATTATTCTCATATTCCCAGTCTTCTTATCCCTTACAGAAACTCATTATTTTTCACTTTGCATAACAGAACATCCAATCCCATCCATAAAAATGAGTTTCGCCATCTGCAATATCCGGTGTAACTATCTCGTTAATAATTCAATCATTTTTCTGGCGAATCCAGCAACATTATCCTCATATTACATTTGCAGTTATTCGTGAGAGAGAGAGAGAGAGAGAGAGAGAGATAGAGAGAGAGTAGAGAGAGAAAAAAGAGAAGAGGAGGAGCGAAGGAGATGAGACCGAAGAGAGAGAGAGAGACGAGAGAGGAAGAGAGAGAGAGAGAAGAGAGAGAGAGAGAGAGAGAGAGAGAGAGAGAGTTTTGGAAGCTGCAACCTATTATGAAGGCTCCAAAAAGATACGATTATAAAATGTAAATATTTATCGTATTTTCGTTCTCATGCAAATAGTGGAATGTATTTTGTATTAATGCCGATATAAATACATTTCTATATGAACTATGAGTACGCATTTACTCATGAACACGAGTTTAATGAAAATTTATATAAATCGATCATTCTAAAATATTATTATTTAAAATAGTGATACATGACTAACTCTATATATGTGGTCACTATTCGTATCAATTTCATCAATAAATAAACTACTGAAATAGATGAAAACTTCAGATGAAGAGTTACACTAAATCCATAACTGAACACCAGGGAGGAATAGTTTAAAACTTTTCGCTGAGAGAAAATACTGCAACGTCTCCTTTAGGCTTGAAAATGTTGTTATGAAGAAACAACGAAACGCGTCGTAAATAAAATGTGGTAATTCTTAACCTATTAAGCTCTTCTCTTCCTACTGAGGCTGAAAGTAAAAAACTTTATGTGAAAAGTCTTTCTCTTTACTCAGATTTCAGCTGAAACTAAAGTGCGAGCAGAGATCGACTGTTCCTAAAGATGAAAAACAAATTTGGCTTCTCTAAAAAAAAAACAAAAAAATAAAAATAAAAAAAACAATTTGGCTTTTCTAAAAAAAAAAAACTAATAATAAAAAACAAATTTAGCTTTTCTAAAAAAAAAAAAACACTAAAAATAAAAAATAAATCTACTTTTTCTAAAAAAAACTAAAAATGAAAAACAAATTTGGCTTTTCTAAAAAAAATGTAAAACAAATATGGCTTTTCTAAAAAAAACTAAAAATGGAAATAAATTTGTTTTTTTATAAAAAATACTAAAAATTAAAAACAAATTTCACTCTAAATAAAGGAAAACCAAATTTGGCTTTTCTAAAAAAAAAAAACTACACGGAAAATGGAAATAAATTTAGTTTTTCTAAAAAGATACTAAAAAGGAAAACAAATCTGGCTTTTCTAAAAAAAATTAAATTGAACAAAACAAATTTGGCTGTTCTAAAAAAAGCTAATAATGAAAGACAAATTAGCCTTTCCTAAAAAAACTAAAAAAGAAAAACAAATTTGGCTTTTCTAAAAAAAAATTAAAAATGAAAAACAAATTTCGCTTTTCTAAACGAAAATAAAAATGGAATATAAATTTGGTTTTTCTTAAAAAAACCTAAAAATGAAAAACAAATTTGGCTTTTCTAAAAAAAAAAAATGAAAAAAACGCAGGGAAAGATCCTATTCCGTTTTATTCCAAGCTTAGGATTCAAAAGTGAAAAAATAATTTGTTTCTTTTCGTCGATGCTACAAACGTAGAATATGGAAGACCCTTCCCTGCAGCTGTGTTATTCAATCAGAAGCTGAGAGAGAGAGAGAGAGAGAGAGAGAGAGAGACTGAGAGAGAGAGAGATAGAGAGAGAGAGAGAGAGTCTCTCTCCGATATTTTACGGGAAAATGTCTTTTTCTATGTTGTAATCCATTTTTGAAATCGTCTAACAATTTTTGATAGTTTCAGTCAAGGATGAATATTCTATTTTGCTTTAAATAAAAAAAAATCCTTTTTTGCTGCTCAAAAACAATTGCTGTTTTTCTTCACTAAATTAAAGAAATGTATCCTGTTCCCCGAGTTGAATTATTCCCATTTAAATCCATCGAATATCCAATACTTAAAATAAAAAATATAGGATTTTTTTTTTTTTCAAACCTACACATTTTTATGGCCATGGGCATCGTAGAGAAACATAGAAGTCTAACGTATTATTCACTACTAAATTATACAATAAAAAAGTAAATCAAAATATCAGTTTCGGGAATTGTTTCGTCAGGGTAAATATTCGATTTCATAAATGCTCTACCTTAAGGTATTTGGATCCCTTGTGACTGAATATGGTTTTTAATACAAAACTGATTATTCATACCCGATTATGAAAATCAAATTGTAAAAAAAAAAGAAAAAAATAACCAGTAAAATATCAGTTCAGTAACGTTCGTCAGGGTAAATAATTACATCTTCTGAAGGTGTTGGGATCTCTGTAGCTAATGTGGCTTTTAATACTAACTGAATCCATATCCAGATTATGAAATTAAATGGTAAAAGAAATAATAAACTACATACATCAGTAATTGTTTCTTTAGGGTGAATAAATGCATTACCTGTTGATATTAGGATCACCTGTAGCTAATATGGCTTTTGATACTAACTGAATATCCTCATGCCCAGTATATCAACTTGAATTGTAAAAGATAAAAACAAAGTATCAGTTCAGTAATTGTTTTGCCAGGGTCAATAAATTCATTTCATAAATACTTTACCTTCAGGTATGGGATTCCCTTGTAGCTAATATGGCTTTTATTGCTAACCGATTATCCATACCCTGATTAGTCTTGTAATACACAGAGGGCATTTCACCTTCCCGGGCAAAGCCTATGCCAGATCGCATGCAGCCGGAAGGAGAATCCTCCGCTGTAATTAAGTTTCTATAACTAGCTCGCGGTTTGAGAGAAATCATATTGTGAATGGAATAGTCTTCTTATAAGTGAAATCCTAATCCAGTCCTTCTGCGAAGTTTGACTCGGTATCTTGTGGTTTCTTTTTCGATCTGCTGAGGAAAACTGAAAGAAGTTTTTGTTTGTTCATTATTATTATTATTATTATTATTATTATTATTATTATTATTATTATTGTTATTATTATTATTATTATCAGTCTTCTCTCTCTCTCTCTCTCTCTCTCTCTCGCTCTCTCTCTCTCTCACTCTTGGCGTTAGCCAAGGCATTCCCCGCAACAATTAAAACAGCAAAACGTGCCACACCGTCTGGAAAAAAAGAAAAAATATATATTTTTTCTTATATTAAAACAACCTGCAGCGGAACTGCCATCAAAAACAAAGTAAGCTATTTGCAGGGGATAAAGCAACAGAGCTTACCTGCGGCGTAAAAATTCGTTAGGATGAAAATACATTTTCACTGACTAACAGCTGCTGGCGCGTCTGACGCTCAGGGGAAATCCAGCAAACCAACTACCATATGGTACCATATTTGCGTCTGGTGTAACTTAAAACGACAAAGATTTCGTTTATGGAATTTAGACTAAGTTAACAGCAATTAATTTCTGTATTTTATTAGTATAAGTAAAGAACTGTAATTAAGATTAAATCTCTCAAAAGACAGCGACGAGTACAGAGGGGAATCGGGTGGAGTTAGTGAAAATTCCGCGCCAGAAATTAGACATGATAGACCCAGATGTCTACACACACTTTAATATGGCAATATTCAACCTCTCCCACCGATTGAGCTAATAAATGCCTTCAAAGTTAGGGTTCCCATGCCAGATGATACTCGAAAGAAAGTGGCGTTATGGCCTGTCCACACTAGCGGGCATGCCCGTCGGGCACTCCCGGCAGTTTACATTTTCTCTCGCTTCTGATGCAGTGTTGCCAGAAAATACATCGTTCTGGCTACATACTCGGTTGGTCAGTATAGTGGCACTTTACTGACGGCAGAGTTTGGAGCCAGAACGATGAGATTGTCTGGTAACATTTCTTCAGAAGCGAGAGAAAAAGAAGAAACAGCTGGAAGTCCCCGACGTCCAAACCCGCTAATGGGGACAGTTCCTTAGTGGTGCCTTGGGCTGACTCTGAAAGTGCGCCCCATTCCCGTGCTACAAAGTACTTAAGCGGTGAAAATTAACCGTTTAATTTTCGCCACTTTAGTACTCAGGAGGAGAAAGAAACAAAAGTT
>NC_061094.1:44639408-44659408 GCF_015104395.2 Macrobrachium nipponense
AAAGGAAGGAATTGCCCTTTTACAGAGTGTGTTAGCGTATGCATGGTAAATGAAATAGTTAGGTGAATGAGAAAGCAACCTAGCGCTGATGGAAAAAGGGATATCTGAAAAAGATGCTGATCCATATTAATTTTTTTGTTTGTTTGTTTGTGTGGTGTTTTTACGTTGCATGGAACCAGCGGTTATTCAGCAATGGAACCAACGACTTTACGTGACTTCCGAACCACGTCGAGAGTGAATTTCTATCACCAGAAATACACATCTCTCACACCTCAATGGAAGATACATATTAATCTTTAGTAAACGGGAAAAAACATGAAGATATGACGGACAAAAATAAGGTTAAAAAGAGAAATAGAAACCAAGGAATTGAAATCATATGAATAAGAAATTAAATAGTTAGATAAATATTAAACTTTAACTGCCACTGGAGAAAGAAGACTTATTTAAAAAAAATAAAAGGATACCGATTCACATTTAACATTCGTAAGAATAAAACACATGAAAATAATAATGAAAAGCGAAAAGGTTAAAAGGGTGAGTGAAAACTAGGAATATGAGACAACGTATGTGGACATGGATAATGAAAGAAAGAAAAGGATGATTGATGCAGATGTTTGGGAGCAAATATAACTGATAAAAGTAGGAGGGGGAAAAAGTTTTGGAGAGATGATGAGAGTCTGCGGGAGTCAAAATTGGCATGCATGAAGAGGTTGTTTGTTAGCCAACGCTCCTTTATGGAATAAGAGTGGATACTGAAACGAGAGGAATGAAACGTTTTTAAAATTTACGAGGTAAATTATCTGTGTAATGTATGTTTGTTTGTATGGTGTTTTTACGTTGCGTGGAACCAGTGGTTATTCAGCAACGGCTTTACGAATCAAGTCGAGAGTGAACTTCTATCAACAGGAGTATACATCTCTAACTCCTTAATGGAATGCCCGAGAATCGAAGTCGCGGACACCGAGGTGGCAGGCCAAGACCATACCGACCACGCCACCGGGGCACTTTGTAATGTACGAGGAAAAAGAATGACTGGAAGGGTTAGAAATTTCTTATATACAGAGAGAGAGAGAGAGAGAGTCAATAACTATTAAACTGCCCATCTCTCTCACTTCCGTTACAAAATAATCATAATGACAGTTCCCTTACTATTTTGAAACACAGTGGATACAAAAAAGTAATCAACATATGAATTTATAATCGCGTAACGAGGCAAAATGGCATAGAGTGGGACTGACTGTTTATTTTTAAATATTCTGTTCCTAGGACTAAATATTTTCATAAATCTTGAAACATTTGTGTTTGCAATTAGTAAATTATCTGTCCCTTCTCCCAGACCCACAAATTAAAAGTTTATGTATTCCTTCTAATCCAACTACTAATATTTATGATAACGCTATAAACATAAACAATAGCCATGACAACAGCAACAACAGCAACATTAATAATGGGGAATATGATAATCACAGTAGCGTAATAAAACTAATAATAGTCTTACTAATAACTGTAATAGTAGTACAAGTGGCAGACGTAATGAAAGAATAGTTTAAAATCTTTATTTATATAGATTTTAGGCATAATGCCAAGCATTGGGGCAACTAAGGACATTCAGCGTGAATCGGAAATTGATAATAAAAGGTTTGAAAGGTGTTACAGGACGAAAGCCTCAAAGCAGTTGCACTATGAAAAAATTGTTAGGAGAGGGTGGACAGGAAGATGGAAGAAAGAGAATATGAACGGAGATACAGTAAAAAGAATGATTGTTGTTGCAGCTAGGGGTCGAAGGGACGCTGCAAAGAACCTTAAGTAATGCCTACATTGCACCGAATGAGGTGCACTGACGGCACTACCCCGCTACCGGGAAAGTAGTTTAAACAAACACTGAGTAAAATAATGAGTTGCGTTATCAGTAACATAAACAGCAACTAAATTTGACTCTTAACATATGGCCCGGAGAGAATCATTTACACGTTGTAATTCCTTTCACCAATGCTTCAATTCGCAAGCAAGCATACTCGGAGAAGGTCGAAAGCAGACTACCTCTCTCAAGCGTCCGCAGAGGCCGTTAACAGAACTTCGGTTATTAGACTTGAAACAAAGCCTTATTTCACGCATCGAGACACTGCGTTGAGACCCTCCGATGCCCCTGGAAGGAAGGCAGGGTATTTCCAGCCCAATGGATTCATCAGGAAATGGAAGGACGCTTATGTTCACTTCTGTACAAAGATGAGATGTTTTGTTCCGAGAAAGCGTGATGCAAAGTTGCATGGGAAAATTTTCCATTATTTAGGCAGAAATTTTGAGTATCAGTGCTGTCATTAAAGCTTACACGTACACACATACATATATACATATTTACATTCATACATTATATATATATATATATTATATACTATATATATATATATATATATATATATATATATATATATATTATTATCATATATATATATATATATATATATACTATATATATATATATATATATATATATATATATATACTATATCTATATATGTATATATATATATATACATTTATATGTATGCATATATATACACATATATATACATATATATATGTGATAACTTTGAGGGAGCAAAGATTACACCATCAAAAACGACAGATATAATAAAATGATTACGCAAAAACCTAGAAATAAGCAGAAGAAATTAAGAGAGCGTAAGGAGAAAATTGGATAAAAACTGGTTAATTAATGGCAGCTTTTGCAAATATGGTTAGGAGACATCAAGAGCATAATGGTTCAACATTCTCTGATGATGCCCGAACATCAGTAAGACACGAAAGCCTCCTGTTGATGGCACCTTATGGAAGCCAGATTACTGATCCTGGGGAAGAGTGTTGGATTCGAAGTGCTGAAGAAAGTGAAAGTTCAGTAAAATTTCGGATACCACAACCTTACTGATAATTGACGTTGAAAGAGCAGAGCATTAGTTGGTTGATTGACTGAGTTATGGTGGCTAAAACCGGCATCACAACATCTAGGCTATTAACGCCGCGGGGCCAAGTCGTAAGGACTTCATTATAGGGGGCCTATTTGGTTGGACTGAATCGATCAACCCTCCAAGTGACAGACAGAACCAGCGCACGATTCTAAAGATCGCGTGTGGGAGCGCACATTATGTCAGTTGATTTGCAATCTGTGGATAGGTCTAGTATAACACTTAAAACGAGTCCATATGACTGTTCATATGTTCACCAAGGGCAGTAAGAATTTTAAAATGTCCATTCTCTTGACACTTATGAAAATTTACAACCACTGAATTCTCTAGGACAAGAGAAGGAAATGTTAAATGTTCACTTACTGGAGATGATGCCTTCAGAGTAATGCCTGTACAGGCACAAGTACTCGTTTTCCCTCTGTTCTCATCTCACGCTTTAATATTATTCCGAGAGAACACGATCTCTGGGTTCATGTTTGTGATCTCGAGTATTATGCTCTCATTTTCGAGGGACATTCGCCCGCAAGGTAATTTTGGTTATTCCTTGGCGTTTATGCTTCGAACTTTCTGATTATTGTGTACTTAACTGACACTTGGCACAGTGCTACTCGACTCTACGACTGTTTGCTTTCTCTCTCTCTTGTGCACTAATAAACACACATTATATATATTATATATATAATATGATATATATATATATATATATATATATATATATATATAGATATAGATATAGATATAGAATATATAGATATCTATATATATTTATATTATATAGATATATATATATATAATATATATATATATATATATATATATATATATATATATATATATATATATAATAAAAGGAGCTCATTTACCTACCTGAAAGAAAGGCAAAGAGACAAGAGAGAGAAGAGAGAGAGAGAGATATTTTTATGGGCTACTTTTATTAGATGGAACTCTGTTGTAACACACATTTTTACCAGTATGTATAAATCATATATATATATATATATATATATATATATATATATATATATATATATATATAATATATATATATATATATATATATATATATATATATATATATATATATATATATATATATATATATATATATGGCACATATATTTTTATATTAAAATAAACGGTTTAGTTTCTATAACTGGCAACCCGCACACTTTGCAAAGATGATCGTGTGTGCCATCTTAGAAGAGAGAGAGAGAGAGAGAGAGAGAGAGAGAGAGAGAGAGAGAGAGAGAGAGACTCCCCCTTGGGAGATCCTCTTATTCTGTAAAACAATTAGCGAGCAAATTCACTAAGCGAATGAACCCCTGGAACGACTTGACGAGATTAAGCTACATCACCCGAAGCTGGGACGATCGTTTCCACACCATCATCGAGATGGTAATGGGGGGCGGGGGGTCATGAAAAAGTCCCTGGCATCGAACGATTGAAATAAGGCCGTTCTAACGGATACGCAGGACCCTTGGATGGGCTAGGGTCATCATTCCTCCGCTAAGTGCGGCATTAGGTCTGATATTATGACCTGACATGAAGAGTGATAAGTGGCGATTGTTGCTTCTGTTTGCCTGTGTTTAGGTGATAGTACATTGCGATTGATTCAATTGTATGTTTATCTTTCTCTATACTTGCAAACTCGTCTTGGTTTATTTATATGGTGCTGTTACGTTGTATGGAACCAGTGGTTCTTCAGCAACTGGACCAACGGCTTTACGTGACTTCCGAACCACGTCGAGAGTGAACTTCTATCACCAGAAATACACATCTCTAACCCCTGAGTGGAATGCACGAGAATCGAACTCGCGGCCACCGAGGTGACAGGACAAGACCATACCGATCACGCCACTGAGACGGTGTATAGTCGTCTTGGTAAGGACGTTTATTTCTGCTCGACAAGTGCAAGTACATTGCGATATATTAAACCATGTTTTTCTTTCTCCACACTTACAAAACAGTCTTGGTAAGGAAGTTTATTTCTTGTCGTTAAATGCTAGTACTTTGCGATTAATTTAATTTCATGTTTATCTTTCTCTACGCTTGCAAACTAGTCGTGGTAATAGTTTATTTCTGCTCGTCAGATGCTAGTACAACGCGATCTATTTTGCATTTTATTTTTTCCACACTTACAAACTGGTCTATGTAAGGATAGGGTTCTTTCTGCTCTATTAAAAATTTATAGGAATTCGATAGCCATGTGTATGTGATTAGGACTAAATTCTTTACATTCTACCAAGTCCAAGTTAGGCGTTGACTTCAGTGGTTATCCAATTTTGTTTTCAAATCACACTTAGTATAGACAAATTTTTTTTCAGTTCATTGCATCGTTTAAGGTTTCGAAATTGAAGAATATCCAAAAAATATTAGGGAACTGGGAAGTTAAGCGGCCATTATGGCCATTACAAAATACATGTACGTATTGGACAACACTGAACATAACTACAGTTATCAAACTGCCCCGAAAACTCCGTAGGGGTAAAGTGCCGTCGGTGTGCCTCATGCGGTGCACTTTAAGCATTACTTGAGCTTCCTTGCAGCGTCCCTTCGACTTCTAGCTGGAACTTCTTCCGTTCCTTTTACTGTACCCCCTCCCATATTCCTTTTCATTCTTCCTTTCCCCCTTGTTCTAACAATTGAGTCGCTGTGCTACTGCGAGGTTTTCCGGTTACTTAACTGTCAATAAACGTATAAGCGCTGAATGACCTTATAGCTCCCAGTGATTGAACTATGGCCAAATATTAGAATAAATTCAACATTAAAACAACGCAGGATTCCTTTCAAAGATATTCAAGCAATTTGAAAACACTACTTAACAGACATGTTTAACATTTAAAGCAGAAAAACAAAAAAAATTTTGGCAGTTAAGTTTGCCAGCTTCTGCAGCTAACGAATAACTCCTTCAGTAGGTTTCCACTTTGTTTTTATTAACACCTTCATCAGTCTTATAAGATTGCCTTAAGATTGCTTTGTCACGAGTTAAGCCATAATTGGCGCAACTAAACTAAAAGGCTTTTCTGTTATTTACTAACGCAGGCGATGACACTTATATGAAAAACAACAAATTTCGCTTAAGTGGCACTTACTCTTTGTATTGCCAAGTCCAAATATATAAGGAAGTATAAAGGATAAGAAACTCATCAAGGGTAAGAAATTAAGAGTAACACACAATTTATATGTTCATTGCCAAACAATTCCATAAAAAAAATCTGTACTGCTTATTATCTGGTACCTCTACTATTTCCCAAGCTGGATACTGCATTCACGAGACGTTGAGAATCACTCAAAGTTGCCAGGACATGAACATTTCATCTGAGTAAATTACATTTCAGGGAACTTGAAACTTTTGATATCCTCTTTGTAAGTTAAAGACTCTAGATTAGTCATTTCCTCTACTATTCTGTTGGAAAAAAGGAAATAGCACAATTAACTGAAAGTGATAACCGATTTTAGCTCTAGAATCTTTTACATTAAAATTTTAAGTGCCACATTTAGTGGTAGATCCCATTTGAGCTTCCACAACTCCAATTACTAACCATTTACAAAGCCCAATTATCAGCGTTAAAAACCTTCCGTTTTACAAGGGTAGGGTTACTTTATTTCTTGAAAATTCTGAAGGACGCCTGTAGTAACAGTATCAAAAAAAAATCTAAAACAATCATACATTCTTTATCCTCGTCCAGGTTTTAAGTGGTCTTTACACACAAAGAAAAAAAATTAATGAATACAAGCCGTTACAATATGTGCCTGAACCTAACATTAAAAGCTTCTGTACCCAAGAAACTTTCCCTATTAATATGATTATATAGCCTTTTATGCATATGGCTACTTCAAAAATTCTGAAGCAAGCCTGAATTCAGTATCAAACACATTTTATACTATCAATATTTTACAATGAATTTTAAGTAAAATGAATTTGAAGTGTTACTTAACACATTAAATAACTTAAAATTATGAATACAAGCAGTTACAATATCAGTGAACATAGCATTTGAAATATTCCTTACCTGGCTCCCCAAACACCAATTAATACTTTTTAACCAATCCTCCTTAAGCTAGAGCAATAGTCATTGAGCACATAACCTATGCCCTTCAGACTCAAACATGTGAGCCAGTTTATTGGCAAAGTCATTATTAGTTTAAACTGGATATTAATGGGATTATAACTAAAAAATGGTAATAGTGTTTGATTACATTATGACATTGCATAAAGTAGAAGACAAGGAAATAGATAGAGTCAACTTTTAAACTAACGAAGAATTTAGCACAGCACCCAGAATTCTATATAAACCCCTAGGAACTCCAGTGGAGAAAAAATCTATCTTAAAAAAAAAAAGCACAATGGCAAGTATGAGCTGATTAAATGCTTTCAGAAATAAAGAATAAAATTAAACTACTCATACACTGGATCAGAGTATAAATAGCAAGATAAAAGCAGAAAGTTTTCACACTTAAGAAAATTTCTTCATGGACGAAGAAGCAACTACCATAAAGGAACAGACCCAGTTGGGCAGAATTAGTTTAAAGATAAACTGTAAACCATTACTTTCCAAACTTTAGTGCTCAAACGTTTCAGTCAGTCTTCAACCACAAGTGGAAAACCATCGTCTGAAACTCTAAGTCTAAACTTTACTAAAACACTGCCTCCATTTCAGTTTGACAAAACTTCACCTAAACCTCATTCTAACCACTGATCCAACTCCAAGGTAACACTTTCCTTCCTTCGCAGTCTAACAAATAGTCGCCTCAACCTCAGTCCAAACTATTACTTGGCCTCCATCTCAAGCCTGACAAACCCTAATATCAGTCCAATAGACTTAATCCATCTAAGCCTGGCAAATCTTCGCCCTAACCTCAGTCTAAATCAATACTTTAAACCTCCATCTGAAACAAACCAACGTCCCAACTTCAGTCTATCAAATATTTTGCCTCTTTCAGACTGACTTAAAACCTTCACTCCAACCTCACAGACAGACTGTCTCCATCCCAAGTCTCAAGTCTGGCAGAAGACTTTGCTTCTCTTTCAGTCTAACGAACCATAGCCTGAACCTCAGTCTGACAAGACTAAATGTTTTGAACCCTACAACTCAACCTAAAAAAAGAGCGAATCTATACATGGTAGACATAGGTCTACCATGTATAGTCCTTGGGCCGCCTTTGCCGGAGCAGCATCGCCACCTCGACAAAGGTGGCCCCATCTGATTTAGAAAACTGAAAAGCCTAAATATAATAAAAATTACGATAATACTTTACATCAGTAATCTGAATGGTAAATTGATATATCTAAACTTGACAAGGCTTTTTAATCACATTAACCTGAATATCAAATTAAGCTAAAATAAAAACATAACACTAACCCGAATATTAAGAAAAAATATGCTTCAATCAAAAACTTAAAATATTGAATTAAGCTAGAGTAAAATATACTATGGTCAAAAATTATCCTATATCAACACTAATCTGAATATTAAAGTTAAAATTAAATGAAGTATAAAGACTAACCTGAATAGTAAACAGATAAGGTAAAAACTTAAATATACTTTATAAACAACCTAAACGTAGATAAAGCTAAAACAATTTACTTTATATGAATACTAACCTTAATAGTAATTTAAGCTAAAACAAATTAACGATACCTGATATGGACACTAAACTGAATGATTAAATTGAGCTAAAACAAATTCATAATTATGAAATCTTTAAACAAAATTGAGTAAGCTAAAACAAAAACATTCATAATTATGAAATCTTTAAACATATACAAATAAACTGTTAATTTGATGCAAAAACTTAAGCCTAAAGGTACTTTTAAGTATCTTAAAAAGTTACTAGTAAAAGTTTATAAACTTTTAACAAACTTTTGAAAGTAATTTTAGTAAACTAAAAGAACAAATTTAAAAATTTTAATAAACTGCATTATTGAAATTCTAAAAAGGTTAACTTTGAAATTTCAGTACCTAAAAATTAATTTTTTTTAGTAAACTGCATTTGAAATTCTAAAAGTATTATTCCTTTTTTTAAGTATTTAAATGCCATACAATATTGCAGTAGTTTAGTATAAACAATCTATTAGAGATAGCATTCACAAATTTTAACACTTGGGTCGCATTACCCTTTCAAATGTCAACTTCAAGCTATGAAACCATTGCATCCGAGAGAACAACAAAGTCAGAACGCCCCAACAATATTAACTTGAAAATTGGAACTCACTATCATCAAAACTTTCATTGTAATTTTCAGTCTCTTGTTCAGTCAAAATCTGAATTACGTTGGTGCCTAGAGACTTCCATCCAGGTTTCTCCTGGGTTTCTTCTACTCACCTGTAATAAAAAGTTAAATGTTAGGTAACGCCGAAAAGACTAGTTACACAATCGTGAACCCCTTGCTAGGTAACGCGAAAAGCTGTAAGTTATACTCAGTCGAGAACCCCTTGGTTAACTGTTAAAAAAACTATCAAAGTTCTACAGTCTTTCGCACCGAAAAATTTAACATTACATGGTCACAGGATTAGGTAACTTTTATGACCTTAACTTCAAAACTAGATTTAGCTGAAAACATTTTAATTTATGCAAGTCGATTCCTTAGTTAACTGTACTATTCCTTAAAACAAAACCATTAAGCGTTTCACAGAATTACCCACCGAAATTTAACATTTGAAGTTATTAAAATTATGACTAAATTAAATGTCAGTGGTGAAAAGCTGTAAACTATATTCGTCACCAATTCCGTAGTTAACTATACAATGTTCCTTAAAGAAATTTTGAAAATTAAAGAATTACTGAAAATTTAACAGCAAAACATTCGTTAATCGCGTTCACAGTACAATACCTATAAAGAAAACTTTATGAAGATTTTCATAGAATAGACTGAAAATAAAAATTGAATATAAAATTACAGTTTTCAACCATTATGGGAAAAAGGAAAACTGGAAAAAAACAAAAAATATATTTGTAGCATCAGAAATAATGTAGTTCCAACGGATTTAACATTTATTTTTGACTGCAAACCATCCGATTTAGAGATTTACTATGTAATTGGAGTTAAAACAACGAGTTTTTCCAGAAAAATCCCTAGACCTACCTAGACCTATCCATGGAGCACCTACAGACTCACGGGCCCACTCGACCGCCGACCGAAAAATCGGCGGAAGAACACCAAAACCCATATGGCGGTGATACCAAAACAACAACAAACAAAGTAGGGAGCAACTACATTATTAGGGCTGTTGCCTTGTATAATAAGGCGCCCTATGAGGTAATGTTAGACTTGCGATAATCTTACGCTAAGTCGGTTGGTATTGCACTTCCATATTCATTGGAGTGTCTTGGGGTTTGTAGATTACTTACGAAAGTCGGTATTATCTTCATTGGTTATGACGACGATGTGTTAAACTCATGATGATTTCTTTCTGATGTGAGGTTCTTAGTAGAAAACACGAAGTATAAAAATACTTATATTCTCTGATATTACATAGTGAAGATCAAGTAGGATTGTACAGGTCTTCCAATGACGATAGCTTGATCGCTTCTGCCAATGATGATGGCTAATTCTATTCTCTCTACATGATAAAGCTTAGGTAAAGAGATACAGGTCTGCCAATGATGATGGCTAACTCTATTCTGACTACCATCTCGGTTACAAGTCATAAAGGAGCAGACAGTAGCTCGAACATATGAACATACATACAAAATGAGACACATTACTAATCACGTAGGCCATTTGAATTATAGGTCGCGGTAGTTGTCTCAACCAGGGAGCTTGGACTAATGTTTCAAAACAAATGAACGGACCTTCAGATGACGGCATGTCAACTTAGCCTACATACTTTATCGTCCTCTGGTCCTGATCACATTCCTGCAAGCAATCTGGTTGACCTCTTTAGTTTTAGTCTTTTATATATATGGAATAACATTCCATATTTTTATTATGTAATCACTACATAAAAGCTTGGTCAGCTACCAAAACCAACTACTGAATATTACTCAAACTTGACCTGCATTTGACTTATAGGAGTGTGATACAGACACTATGTGATATATATATATATATATATATATATATATATATATATATATATATATATATATATATATAAAATACTTATAAGTAAAAAACAAAAAAAACTTCATGGTGTACACAAATACAGATTCAAGTAATAAAATATAAAACATAATGATATTGGTAAAATAATAGTGATCACGTGATATATACTGATACAGTTTTTCACTTCATCTCATTAAGATACATATGCTACAGAAAATACTAATGTACTCTGATAACATGATAAAAATCATATTTTAACTGATAAAAATTTCATATATGAATTGATAAATTATTAATGTTTATGCTGATTGATTCGTTGATTTTTATGCTAACTGTTATATGTCTGCAGTTATTGGTAAGATAAAAGGTAACAGATTGATTATAGGCTACCTGATTTGGTTATACATATGTATATGGATTCATATAATTATGATTAATATATGTGCACTTTAAATAGATTCCTATTGCGCACACGCAAAGATATATTTCGATTCTGTTATTTATGATCATTTATATATAGGATACATGATACTTTATATATAGGATACATGACCGAGGTTATACTACTACACTTTAACTAGCGTCGAACAACTTTTCGTCCATTACACAAGTTCCAGACAACCACCTATAGCCAAATGAAATGGCCAATTCCAAATGGTTAAAACAAGGGAAAAATTGTCTGGCAGGGTTCCACGTTCTATTTCGGCCTCATACTTGTTCTCTGCATCCTAAGCCACACGATTACATTCGCGATGAATAAAATCACCCCCAGCACGAGTCCTTCACCAGCAAAGTAGAGTTGAATATCCTTCTGGTCGTAATTGTCGGAAGTATGTCCCTTTGTAGTCTATTTCCGACAGCCGCCGGAGCATTCCGCATTAAAACGAGATTAACGACGGGATACGGGTGTCGGTCGAAGAAGTCCATGATGGTGCTTATTCCTTTCACATTGTAGGCGGTTGTTACTCGACTGCCGTCGTCCGCAGCGACGAACGATTTTTTGAAGTTGCAATGTGAAACTCTCATACTGCAGGATACTGTAACCAGGTTCCATTAATCAGCCTGCAAGTGAAATTATACTTGTCACAAGGGCAAGTGAATTCAGACAACATCAAATACGGGAAGGAGAATTCGTTAAGAAACAGACTTAACCCACATGAATTCGCTGATATTTTATGGAATTCAAAAAAGTCAGCTGTACAAACTTTTTATCCATGGCATTAACAATGAGGAACCTATCCAGGTCTATGAGACTGTAAAAATATCCATAATTATAAAAAATACAGATATCATTACGAATCCCAAAGAAAATTCGATATTACTGGTAGTAAGTTACTAGACAAAGAAGTGGAAAACGGAGCTATTTGTAAGATTGCCAGGCAACATAAGAGTCAAAGAGAATATTAATCATGATTATGTATTTCTCTATGCTAACTGAAATTAAGCTGTGATAAAATCCGATCCTATGTGCCCCTAACAAAAGTTTCATATTCAATTTTCTTGCGCGCATCCTCTGAGGTTAATTTCTAGGCAGGAGATGGCTTATGAAAGAACCCACTATGTAACTAATTTCTTTATAAACTTTGGGTTTTTCAAGAAAATGTGACATTTTCCCATGAATGTGATTTACTTGAATTGTCATAGGCTAATGTTGCAAGTAAATTTTTCATATACATGCCTTGATACTTCTAAATGTCCGTTACCAATGTCATAAGCTGATTTATTGACTAATTGTCTATGAGGTTCAGAAAAAATTAATTAATTTTGTTGTTATAGAAATTCTGTTTGCTTATTTTGTTTATTAATTTTAAAATGATTGCAATCCTTAACTAATTGCATTGCACACACGGATAAGAATAGGTTATGGCTATGTCAATGTCATCGTGACCCATGAACCACATGTGAAGTTCACGAGCTAAGCATTCCTCTCTCCAGTCAATCTGCTTCGCAAGCGGTTTATTGAGGTTATAAAGAAACAATGATGAGTCGGCAGACGCGCCATGCACCTTCAGAAACTGATGACGTCGTCCTGGCAGGAGATTGCTCTCAGCCAGCTAAGAGTTATGTTACTTGCTGTAATAAATACGACTTTAGTATAAATTTTTTGTTTTTTTTAATACTCGACCCACACGAGAAGAATGTCTGAAAAAAAAAACAGTACCAAAATTGAACAATATATTAGTTTCATGTTGGAAATCTGCATGATTGTAAATGAATGGTAATTATGTTAAATTAGATTTTCCTTATTCAACTCAATAAGAAAAAGGTTTCCATACAAATTCATATATATATTATTTTGCCCTGTAAGATCCAATATAGGGATTATTCCATAGATATACATTTTCACTTCTAGACTTCCTGACTTTAAAATCTATTTTATTTTATTTTATTTTATTTTTTTTTTTGTTTTTTTTTTTTTTCATTGACTACGAATATAAATCACCGGACAGACAATATGTCAGTAGGTTTTGATATGTGTTTGAACTTTTAGCTTATTTGTCATTACTAAAGCGTTAAGTTAGAGTTCAAATCTTTACGTATATATATTTGGATATTTAATTAACCTATGGTTACGTTTTTGCTTATTGATTTTATCGTGATTCCTTTTTTGTTATAATTTGTAACCCTTCCGACTTCTTACGGAGTGTGTTATAGACTCCACTTGTATCCATATTTATTTTATTTTATATATTTATTTATTTATATATTTTTTTATATATATTTGATAATTAATGGTTGGCTTGAATATTTGGAAGAGTGTTCTACGGCGTACCGTATAAGGCTACTTGCGGTATCAATTCTATAGATACAATATATGAATGATAAAGGTTAATATTTCAAAACCGCGAGAACCGCTATAATCCAGTTCGGATCCAATATCACGAGTTGTAACTCGTAGGACATTGACACTTTCTTATTTATCTCTTATTCTACCAAACCGATTGACGCTGGGTGATAAAATATAGTACTGGTTTTCTTAATGGAAAGGAATTTCACACAGCGAGTTAAGGAGATTATTATTGATTTACACCACCCAAGTCAGAGATTATTATAAGTTGAATTCCATGTTTACTGATTTAGCACTCATAAATATTCCTACCACACTCAATTGTGGTGTTTGTTTTTTATTGCTATTAATTCTATATAACATGTCAGGGCAACTATTAACACTAAGAAGTGTTTATTTCCTCTGTCAGACTCGTAATTCTGTTAATAATTCTACGTGTATTCTTTCATTGATTGATTTGGCACGGGATAGGCCCTTAAACTGACAGGTGTTTTAGTGTGTCCCTTGTTTTCATGACACGTGTTTACAATTAGTTATGTGCTTTTTATATCTGTAAGCATTGTAGGCCAGTACAAACAGTGATTTGGCTTTCTGTGACATAATAGGGAACTCCTGGATGATGGAATGCAACCAGTTTAGGATGATTGGTATGAAAGAGATTATTACTACTACCTGGTCGTTAGTCACCTGCTGTGTTCTTCGGGTTTTCCTCGTCATGGACCTACATATAAATATTACATTTGATTACATAATTCTGATACACATACTTTAAATATACTTTTGCTTTAGGGTTTCCGTTCGAAGTGTTTCTTATGGTTTTGCTTATTGCTGCTGACCCTGTTTCCGTTCGTAAGTGTTTATTGGTTTTGCTTATTGCTGCTGACCTGATTTCCGTTCGAATGTTTATTGTTTATGCTTATCGGATGTTGGACACTTGCTTGTTCAGTTTGTAACAGTTCTGCACTCCAACCCAGTATTCATGTCGCGATCTCTTCGGTTAAGGAATTTTCTTGTTTAGATACGGTTTTTAACAATAAGCACGGATGTTTCTATATTTTTTTTTTTTTCAATTAATGGTTCCTTGCAGTATGTGCGGGATTGCGGGATAATGCGTCAGCTATGATAATTGCTTTCCCAGGTAGATATCTTATCTTGGCTCCAAAAACCTGAATGATCATTTGTCACCGAGGTTCCTTTGGACTGTGATTAAAGCCTTTGAAAAACTCGGTAAAGGACTCATGTTCAGTAAGGACTTTATCAGGATAGCCATAGATTATGAACTTAAAATGTACTAGTGAGTTAAAGATACCTAGCCCTTCCTTGACCTACACTGTATATTTTACTTTCAGAGGGCTTTAGTTTACATGAATAAAAAGCTATAGGAAAGAACTGTTTATCATATTACTGCAAGTAGTACCCCTCTTACCCCTTGGTCTGAGGCGTCTGTTGCAATAAAAAAAAAAATTCCTTATTTAAATCAGGGATTTTTAAGTTAGGTAGCTGCTATTATTCCGCATTTAAGATATCGAACGCCTGTTGATGCTTTTTAGACCATAATAAATCTACGCACTTCTTCATAAGTATCTGTTAAAGGAGCTGTCATGATTGAAGAGTTACATATTTACATATGATTGTAATACCCACTACAGCGCAAAAGTGCTGTATCCCCTTTTCATGTTAATAGGTACCGGAAGTTATGAATAGCCGACACCTTATCATGGGACTACTTTTAAGACCTTGACTAGACACATAAAACCTAGATAAACATGTTCGGTTTTAAAAAACTCGCATTTGGATATTTACTCTAAGATTATTTGTCTTGTCTCTGTAGCACTAGCTCTAGTTTATGTGAATGTACTTCTAAGGTATTAGAAAAAGATTACAAGATCATCCTTATAGGCATGTAGGTTATCCCCTAAAAGTCTCCAAACACTATATGAGGTACAATCACCTGGGTAATGGTATCTGTAAAAAGCCTTCAAGTAAGTCCAAGCTGGTGAAAAATTTATTCTACCTAACAGAGATAAGATGTCGTCGGTACATGGCACTGGACACTATCGGGAGTCGTTTCCTTGCCTTAAGCGACAGAAATCTACGCAGATACGCCAAGTCCGATCTTGTATGGCATGACGTTTGAGGGAAAACAAAAATTATATGGGCTTATTTGATTTCCTAATGGCTCCTATTACTAACATTTTTCAACTTCGTCATTTATCTCTATTTTGAAATTTCATTGGGAGTCTATGCGAAGGTACGTATATAGCTTTATGTTTGTCCTTAGACCGTATTTTGTTTTCAATGACATCCGTTTTTCTCCCAGAGATCACTCGCTAGTGGAGAAACTTCCTGGTATTCAGATAAAAGATAAAAAAAAATTTCTGCTGAATCACCTCTGCTTGAATGACTTTACGGATATTACTTTAGATAGAGTATAAGAGAGATTCATCTACGACTGATTGGGGGTGATTAAAAATTAGCAACAATAAAAAAAATGCGATATTTATATGTATAGGTTTTGTGGATTACTAGATTAACTTGTTGCTGCGAGTCAACCGTGTCTAGGGTTTGTTCGTGGTGAGAAAATCGTTACTATTTCAGAGTGTCGGGAAGGATTAAAATTTCAGATCCCAGCAAAGTCTTTTTACACGCACTAAGACATTTGAGGGTGCATGCGTCTCGAGATTTTGCGTGCAAACTGCGACTGCGGTTGTGGGAGAATTCTGTTGGGTCATTGAACAATATCACGATTTAAGAGACAATGATTTGTTCCTCTATATAACTTATTATTTGCTTAACTGTCTCTTTTTGTTCAAACGGATTTTAATATGTTTGAAGGTTTATAGAATTTTATTTTGATAAACACACCTTATTTTGCAGGAGGTAATATAATATTTTGTATACCCCTAGATGGATATCTTACAATTACACTAGATACAGATCAATGTTTTTATAACTATAGAGGTATCTGTAAGCGCTCCACGGGGGGGGGCTTTATCCGGACCTTCTCATTAGGGAAGTTCGAACAACAGACGGTGAGTCCGTAAATACAGGATATTACGTGTACTAAAGGAATAAAACAAGATATTCTAATTTTTACGGCGCGTACAGTCGGGCTTAATCCACCGCTACTTATAATAACTTATGTATTAAAAAAAACGAGAACCTGCTCTGATTACTTGATACGGTCATGTGACTCATAGTAAAAATCCTTTTTAATTCAAAAAGATATTGGCATGAATGATCCAACATCACTTTTCCCGCTCTGCTAGAGTCGCTTATTTGGAATGTGCTATGCTTTGAACACTCGGCAGATTAACTGACCCTGACCGTCTGACTAGGGTGACACAGTACCCAAGTTTGCTTAAGCAGCGATTTGTTTGTTTCTGAAAGGGCTACTGTTTACCTATTTCTTTTTGTAATAATTAGGATCCATCAGCAACGTATTTTGTGTTTTTAGCATCTGTTGTTGGTTACGTATAAAGCAACGAACGTATGAATGACGAACTATTAGGACGAATTGAGCGGCATTACTATTAAGACAAGGTATCATCTACTGCATTCAATATAAACTGTTTGTACTTGCTGTTGTTTACTTCATTCTTTGCTAAAACTTGAAATAGTGAGGGATCCTGGTCAGCGCATTTAGCCTAATGAAAAGTTTTTTATAGACATGTTATTCCTTACAATCCAGCCGTATTTTTTTTAAGTTAAGTTGAGTCATTGAGGTTAGATTTTTTTTATATAACTCAAAAACTAAAAGGCTAAAACTGCGATCGGGTCTTTGCAAAGGAGCATTTATTGTCATGACCCGAAATAGTCGTTACCTCTAATTATCTAGATTTGTACGGGTGTTCCAATTGTTTTTGTGTGTTTTCTAATCACTACGATGCCTAACGACCCTATCCATGCATCTGTATAAATACAGACGTCCCACTGCGTAAATGCATATTCACTGTTTAATATGATTTGTTACGTAAGGGATTAATAATCACTCAAAATGATAAAATTAACACAGTATATCATTATGATATTTCAGTAGAACTTCTGGATACAGAAACTCAAAGATAGAAACTCGCAGTAGCGACATCTCAATGATGTAGATAATTCTGTAAAAAAGTAAGATTAAGAATGTCTCTTAACTTCAGCCACAGGAATAACGAAATTCGACCTGCAAAGGGAACACAGTTACTCCTAATGAATAAAAAAAAAAATTGTACTTAGCTTGCTTTTGTGGGAAGTCATGGTGTTCCGATAACGCACACGGCCTTGGCCCTCCTTCTCTGTTTAGCGAATGACTGGTTTGGCTTCAGTTTCCCCCGTGCGCGTTCGGATGATTTGAGCCCTTGAAGATCCGATGCTGCAGACGCGTTCGGTTTGTTTCTTGAAGTGCCGCCGGGAAACGCTCAATAACGATTTTTTCTTGAATGATTCTAATGAGAGACGAAGCTTGCGTTGCCGTAGGAAGAAGACACGTCGGGTTTGTTTCTTGAAGTTATGCACCTTCTGAGACTCTCATAAAACGATGATACTAAGTTGCTTGAAGAATCTCTTGCTTTCGTCGTCGCTGACTTCTGATGCGATAACAATTGTTCATTATTCTGGTTTTGCTTCGGAAGATGTTGTAGAGTTCTTCTGGGACGCTGCCACCATTATTAGGGCTGTTGCCTTGTATAATAAGGCGCCCTATGAGGTAATGTTAGACTTGCGATAATCTTACGCTAAGTCGGTTGGCATTGCACTTCCATATTCATTGGAGTGTCTTGGGTTTGTAGATTACTTATGAAGTCGGTATTATCTTCTTTGGTTATGACGACGATGTGTTAAACTCATGATGATTTCTTTCTGATGTGAGGTTCTTAGTAGAAAAACACGAAGTTTAAATACTTATATTCTCTGATATTACATAGTGAAGATCAAGTAGGATTGTACAGGAGGTCTTCCAATGACGATAGCTTGATCGCTTCTGCCAATGATGATGGCTAATTCTATTCTCTCTACATGATAAAGCTTAGGTAAAGAGATACAGGTCTGCCAATGATGATGGCTAACTCTATTCTGACTACCATCTCGGTTACAAGTCATAAAGGAGCAGACAGTAGCTCGAACGTATGAACATACATACAAAATGAGACACATTACTAATCACGTAGGCCATTTGAATTGTAGGTCGCGGTAGTTGTCTCAAACCAGGGAGCTTGGACTAATGTTTCAAAACAAATGAATGACCACAGATGACGGCATGTCAACTTAGCCTACATACTTTATCGTCTCTGGTCTGATCACATTCCTGCAAGCAATCTGGTTAGACCTCTTTAGATTTTAGTCTTTTATATATGGAATAACATTCCATATTTTTATTATGTAATCACTACACAAATATCCGCGACGATCGATTTATGTGTGCTGTCAGTAAGGCTGTGGCGGGAACGGCGCTTCGCGCCTTATCCGCATATTTAAAAGATTCTTGGCAAGAGGTAATGTTGCGCTGCGCGCGCTAGCCACAGGGTTTACAGTAAGGCTACCTACCGTGGGTCAGATCACACCTGAAGGCGTTCCTGTTGAAGTCGATCCGACAAATACTAGTAGCTCCCCACAAACACTCGCAGTTTTTTTTTGCTTTAGAATGAAATTATGTCTTTGAGCATATTCAATCACAACTTCTTAACCACCACTAGACAAATAATGATAAATTCACCGTAACCCACAACGCACTGCAAACAATCGGTAGGAAATCGAAGGTCTCAAAATTAATGCTAGAAGGGCCAGCCACTGCCTCCCTGCCATAGGTACAGAAAGACAAAATGCCGTTTTTTGCTTCATTATTCGAGTATTCAGTCAAACAAGGATACCAGTGGACACTGGACAGGTAACTTTTTTACTCCGCTGAAATGCTAGTGAAACTTGGTTTTCGACTAAAGTCGTTCGTAATTGGTTATGAAACCCATGACGTCATAACGATGTCACACCTCTCAGCCAATAATGAGTAACTGAAACTGCTTTTGTTTGCGTAAGAAAGTAAGTTAGAGGGCTCATTAAAAGTAAACATTGCCGTAGAGGAAACACCTCTCCCGACTTAGAAAAATTCGAGGTAAAACTTAATATTTTTTTTTCTCTGTAAGTAAGCATTAGCGACAATAATGTATTGAGAAGAAGTGTTTTGTTATCACGTGCTTTACTCGGGAAAAATATTAATATAA
>NC_061094.1:44666908-44676908 GCF_015104395.2 Macrobrachium nipponense
GTTTCTGAAGCCTCGTGCCTTAGAGATACGAACGATACCCTTGGGGCTGCTCAGGTCCTTTTAGGACTCTCAAATTGTTAATCTAACTATCCTTTACTAATACTCTTTCCTTCAGTCTCTCTCATACACAGATACACACAGATAAACACTTCTTGTGTGAGGCACTATGCTAACTAGTTTGTTTTTGCAGTTGCTGTAAGACATACACACACACACACACACACACATATATACATATGTATATATATATATATATATATATATATATATATATATATATATATATTTATATATATATATATATATGTATATATATATATACATTTATATATAATATATGTATATATATATATATATATATATATATATATACATTGATTCTGGATGTGAGGCAAACATTGATGATAATTGTCGTGTGTACACTGTTTATGTACCACAATAAAAGCACTATTTTTTTTCTGAGAATGCTCACATAAAGTTCAGTACAACTCGGATCTGTCGTGAATTAATTCAACACTGAAGAGCAGACCTAGTGTTTTGGACTCGTTTAATTAAATTCGTGATGTGGCATCTTAATTAAAAGCTGCGTTAATGACTCGTATGATTCTACTATATTTTTTTTAATTATATACAGTTATATAAATGAAGCGGACGTTTGTCTTGTTGTTATTCAGATTTTCCTGTATTTTATTGTTTATTTATATCCCTGACACTAGAATATTTTGCGTTTTGTTTCAAGAAAATATAGCAATTGAATCTTAGTACTGGGAACCATATCAAATTATCTATTTCCATGTGTTTTTAACACAAAAAAAATAAAATGTTCGTCTGAATTTTATAATAGCCATTGAGGAAATTAAATGCATGATCATTCACAAATTCAACATCAATACTAATCTAAGAGACAAACAATAGATTTATTCATCGAATATGAAATGTAGTTGGAAATTAATTTGGCTACGTTACGAGAACTTGAGAGACTTTGATATACCATGGTTAGAGGAAAGTAAAAGAGAAAATATGCTTTGGAAACCTCCTCCTGCAAGCATCTTACAAAGCTCTTTTCGAGAACAGGACTAATTTGCTCTTCGGGAAAACGTTAATGGACGTAACCGCTGAGCTGGCAATAGGCTGCCAGGTATTTTTGTTGAGGCAAGAGCTACGAAGATGATAGGCAAGGATTTAGGCATCTGTAAAAAAAGGATTAGAAAAATACATCGCAAAAGGGCTGAGAACTGATGCAAACGAAAATGTATGGAGAAATGTAAGTGCAAAGTCGTGGAAAGACAGAAAACGAAGGGTATTACTTAGTATTATGACCAAGATATACATGAAAGACGAAGATTATTCAAACGATCAATGAAATGAACCGAAGATAACTAAAGATATGACTGGAATCCCTGAGGTACTCGGGAGGAAACAAGGCTTATTCAGACCACACAGGGAATGGAACGAAATGCTGAGGTAAATGTACAAAGAAGCAATATAAGGTGATCATTTCTAAAAGAGACGATCGTGGACTCTTGAGACTCGACAGAACGACCCACTTTTGATCTACTACGAAATATATCTCTTTTGTTTCTCGTCCGGAAATGACTCTGGCCTCCAGCGAAGGAGTAGCGTTAGATTTCGCCATATTTTTACAGACACCGTAACACAAATAAGTAGAGGTTGCGGGAACGGCTGTAGATCTATATAGAGTTGCACCCTCTCTCTCTCTCTCTCTCTCTCTCTCTCTCTCTCTCTCTCTCTCTCATACTTTAAATTATATATATATATATGTATATATATATATATATATATATATATATATATATATATATATATATATATATATATATATATAGATATACTATATATATATATACGTATACATATAAATATATAAAGGTATATATGCACAAATTTATACATATGTACATATATATATATATATATATATATATATATATATATATATATATTTTATATATATATATATATACGTACATATATTTTTTTTTTTGCGTTCTTTGTACATTTCCCTCAGCATTTCGTTCCATTTCCAGTGTGGTCTGAATAACCTTGCCTTCCTTTCCTCCCGAGTACCTCAGGGATTCCAGTCATATCTTTAGTTATCTTCGGTTCATTTCATTGATCGTTTGAATAATCTTCGTCTTTCATGTATATCTTGGTCATAACTACTAAGTAATACCCTTTCGTTTTCTTTCTTTCCACGACTTTGACTTACTTATTTCTCCATACATTTTCGTTTGCATCAGTTCTCAGCCCTTTTGCGATGTCTTTTTCTAATCTTTTTTTACAAATGCCTAAATCCTTGCCTATCATCTTCGTAGCTCTTATAAATACATACATGTATATATGCACAAATTTATACATACACACACACACACACACACACACACACACACACATATATATATATATATATATATATATATATATATATATATATATATATATATATATATATACATAAAATATATACATGTATATATGCACATATATATACATACATACATATATATATATATATATATATATATATATATATATATATATATATATATATATATATATATATATATATATATATGTATACATGCACATATTTATACATAAATATGTATTCATATGTATATATACATATATATGTGTGTGTGAATAAATATCCAAAACCAAGGGATCATATATATATTTCATAAAGAAAATCAAAATTCAACCATGAGGTAATGGATTCCTCCCAGCAACAAAATATTCCTTAAATTACATTAAAAAAAACGACAGGGATTGATGATCGCACCTAAACCTAATGGAAACGAGAGCAGAGAGCCTCCTCGGGAGAAAGACGTTTATTTGATAAATTATGGAAACTATTTCGGGTGAAACTCCACACTTCGCGTTAGCTTCAAATTCTGCGGAAGATTTCGGGGAAAATTCTCTTGAAAAATATAGGTAAGGAAGAAACAAATCCACAGTTATGTAAACTAGCAAACTTACCCATCTACGATGGATGATAAAATACGGGTGCAGAAGTGAAAAAATTTATATGTACTATTTGTTCAGCAATATTAAAATAAGGGCGATTTTTATACATCCTACTACAGAACCTCTTTGTACACAATATTATCAGTTTGTCCACAACTTAATTTCAAGTTGGCAGAGTCAGTTGCTCTGCTCATCGCCACATACAGTTATTGGCATGCGTGAACATGGGTGACGGCAGAAACACACCAACACGATCCAAAGTCTGGGCCCTGCGACTTGTTTGCAGTGAATGAGAAGGCCAGTTTGATGGGAAAACTGCCTGCGCCGTACCTGGAACGGAAATGGTTGTCCGACCGAAGGCATCAGAGGAATCCGGGGGATGAACAGACGTTTGCCAGTGTGAGGGGTGCCCTTTGCTATCACTGCTTCGATGACGTGGGAAATTAGCTCCATAACGGTGTACCTCGTTCCGTTGCAAATGTCCATTGGCAGGATCGAAATTCCGAAGCAACATTACCGGGCAGTACTGCTTCAACGTTTATTTTGTGCACTGGCAGTCCTGATGGATTTAAGTTATTCAAAAATCTTGCGGATATTGATGATAATTTTCATCTTCTATTGTGTCCGAGCTGAAATATTCGCGACTTTCTCCAGGGAAGTTGTACAGAATTTATGTATGAAAAATTCGTAAAGTAACTAAGTCTACGGGAATAACCGGCCTCGTTTCACGGCCAGAAACAGCTCCGTTTCAGGGAGGATCCTTCTCACACCCCACCTCCTACAAAGGAGGGGGTTAGGTTGGATGAAACCCCATCACCACCTCTTAGGGGTCCCCGCCATAACCCTGTCAAGTTTCATGCCCATCTGACCAGCCGTTTGGCCGTGATTGAATGACAGGACAGACAGACATTACGCCCATTATAGTATGTGATGTACATATATTAAATTCAAAAACAGCAAGGATAGCTTTCGGGAAATTGTTCGGTTCCCGAAAGCTACCCTTGCTGTTTTTTAAATTTAAATATATGTACACTTACATAACTGGGGATTTGTTTCTCCATTTGAATACTCTTAGCTACAGCACACGATTGTAAATACACACTTGAAACGAATTGTTATCCGTAAATAACGTAGTACGTTTATAACCGCATTATTAAGCACAAATTTTCCTGATAAGTTAACTTGATGTCATTTGGATAATTATTAGTAAATCGTAAACTATGTAGAGGGAAAACTTGAAAATACAGTAAATATGCACACAACTACACAGACACATATTCATGAACAATATATATACATATATATATATATATATATATATATAATATATATATATATATATATATATATATAATGTAAATCTTGTCTTCTGATAGTTCTAATGCTGACCGAGTTTCTAGATAATGAATCATAATTGAAGCAACAAATGTGATTATGAGGAGCAGTAAAGTTCAATAAAAACCTAAGTTATTCTACGAAAAGAACGAAGAGTAATGATATATATATATATATATATATATATAATATATATATATATAGCACATATATATATATATATATATATATATATATATATATATATATAGATATATATATATATATATGTGTATCTATGGATGTATGTACATATGTCTATAAAAAGTTAGCGTTTGTACCCATGAGCTATTTAATTTAGTTCCCCCCCCCCTTCTCTCTCTCTCTCTCTCTCTCTCTCTCTCTCTCTCTCTCTCAGCATCATCGATAACGTTGAATTTTAGAGGAGAATAATATGCTTTCCTTGTCAAACGCGGAGTCGGCTCATCAAATGTTCATCGTTTTGTCTTAAAGCGACCAAGAGGAGGAGTTCACTTCTTTAGAAATATATAAATGCCAAGATGTCTTCGGTCACTGAAGACGTCTGCCTGTGTGTCAGTCTCTCTCTCTCTCGCTTTCTTTATATATATATATATATATATATATATATATATATATATATATATATATATATATATATAGATATATATATATATATATATATATATACACTATATTACATATGGTAACATGAATCTAAAATATATACAAACATATTTACATACATGCATATACACACACACACACACAGATATATATATATATATATATATATATATATATATACTATATATATATATATATATATATATGCATGTAGCACGCCTAAACAAATAATTTTTCGCATAGCCATGCAAGAGAGTACATTTAAAAGTGTGAAAAAGCAAAGTAAAAAAAAAAGAGAAGTGCTTGAAGGTAAAAATAAGTGGCACTAGAGTGAAGCTTTGTGGATAAATAAGGTTAATGAGCAACTCAGTCTCAGAATAAATGTTACTACTTAGAATATACTACCTAAAGCAAATGAATTCCTGTTTTGACTAGGATTGTATTGTTAAGCAAAAGTAGTATGGTTAGGTGGTAGCAAAAGTCAGGAGCGATTTGTAGGCAACAATTATGAACAAATATAAAAAAAACACAAGGTGTGATCCGACTCAAGCTTACTCGAGACTGTGTAAGATTGTCCTCTCACGCGTAAGTTGTAAACATATATTCTTAACTTAACGTAAATAAAAAAGTGCTAAAATCTATGGTCAAATAGATCCTTGTTCCACCGACGAAAATAAAAATAATTATGCATAATTTATTAGATATAATTTTTCTGTACTGTTTAATATGCAAATTATGCACTTTTTAAAATTTTTATTACAATGAATAAATCATAAATACCCTATCCTAAAATTCCTGTATCTTCAACTCAACGCGAAACACCATTTTCACTCCTTTCCATGCTTTTCTACCTCTCCCCCAACAACAATAAAGTCGTTTTTAGGCTTACTCCCTGGGTAAACAAAATTCCCTCTCATGATCGAGGAACATAAGAACGTTGGACCTTCCAAGGTAATGTTCCAGAATATGTGCACTCAAAGTCATTATATGTGGCCGTCTGAGAGGAAGAAGGGGCAGGGCTATCCATCAGCTCAAATAAAATTCACTTTAAGGGAAGGTTTTACTGTAAAGCCGTGAAAGTGTTACCATGAAAATGTATTCAAGAAAACGTTTTGAAAGTGTGATCAGACAAGGAAACGTTTTGGAAATGTGATTAGACAAGAAAATGTTTGGAAACTGTGATTAGACGGGATAACATTCTAAAAATATACTTAGACAAGAAAAAAATGTTTTGAAAATATAATTAGAACAAGAAACATGTTTTGAAAGTGTGATTAGACAAGAAAAACGTTTTGAAAGTTTAATTATACAAGGAAAAGTTTTGAAAAATTTGATTAGACGAGAAAATGTTTTGAAAATAAAATTGGACAAGAACATGTTTTTAAAGTGTGATTAGACAAGGAAATGTTTTGAAAATATAATTAGACAAGAAAATATTTTGAAAATATTATTGGACAAGAACATGTTTGAAAGTATAATTAGACCGGTTGGGCTAAATTGCAGTGGATGGTAATATAACAACAGAGTTTGAATGACCAAATCGTAAACGTTTTAAATGAATTAATTCTTGCTCTTTCACAAATTGATAACATTTTACTGTAGCACTGATGTTTAAAACTAGAATTTATCATTTGCAACAACATTAATAAAAACAATTTATTTAATACCTTTATATCTGATATTTTTGCTGAATTTACGTTAAATAAATATATGAAACCTTCAATTAAACGTTTCCAGTATTTCTCTACCTGCGTGAATTCGCTGCTTTTTTTCAGTAAAAAGAGTGAATTATAAACCTTTTGAATATATATCTGTATATAAAATCAAGCATTTTAAACAGGGGCCCATCGCTACCAAATATTTGTGGTTCATATAATATATCAGTAAGTCACCTCGTATTTCGAAACATATGCCACCGTTTTCCCAAGCTGCGTCGGATGTATAAAGTTTATTTTGCAATAAAGCTCAGATTATGTAGGTTTCCAAATGTAAAAATTTTGATCGTGATCCGAAGAGGAAAACTTTGTTATTTTGAAAATATTTCAAATTGGTCAGACTTTAAAGATAATGCGTGCAGTGTGATCAAGACTAGATACTTACAGAGTATAATAATAATAATAATAATAATAATAATAATAATAATAATAATAATAATAATAATAATAATAATAATATAATATAATAATAATAATAATAATAATAATAATAATAATAATAATAATAATAATAATAATAATAATAATAATAATAATAATAATAATAATAGTTACTTTTCATGCGATTTTGTGCAACCCCAAAAATGAAGGCCTTTTCTCTTTCTCTCTCTCTCACTTTTTCATATGTCGAAAATACGCCCGTACATTTTTTACTACAGTTACAATTCAATTCATTTTCATTGCTGTATCCGGCTGTTGATACAGCAGGAATTTTAATTCAATCTGCTGATTGCCAGACGCGAATTGCAATACGTTTGTTCACAGGGAACGTCAACGGGGGAAAATACTGCATTCGGATGCGGCTTAACTATGTTCGGTAAATTTCGTTGCACATGGGTTGCTGCAATTTGAAAAGTACATTTTTTTCTCCTTTATTTTAACGATTTGCATTGTCTGTTGATTGACTTGAGGTCTGTTATGATCCCGAGAAAGGGTTGGATGGCAGAAGGAAAATCTGATATGTAAAATATTGGTATGACGGACATTCATGAATATTACTCTATTGACATTAGCCTTTTCATGACTGTTGATTGCATGGCGAAAGGGAAATTTAATTGTAAAATATTGGCATAATGAATATTCATTAATAATTACTGACCGTATTGACAATAAAGGTAATTAATTACCCTTTTCGTGGCTCTACAATTGACTGAGAATTGTATTGACATATAAGATATTTACCCTATCCATGACGCTACAATTTACCAAGAAGTATCTTCAAAATGACTTTACAATTATAAAGCTCCCATGCTAATTCATTGTTTTCATTACCTTTCGGAATATCAATAAGAGTAATAACGTAAAGATAATTAAACGCATGCAGTAATCAACTCCAATTTTCAAGGCTAAATAATTGACGGAAATGTCTCTGCATCATTGACGTTTTACTGTGATTTGATTCAGCAGAAACAAGTGGAAAGATTTCTTTTTTGTCCTTCTTCTTCGTTGCTGTTGGGAAATTAATCTAGATTTTTTAAGATTTTTTTTGAGAGGGGGGAAAGGACCAAAGATATATGTTTACAGGATATGTTGAAAGTTTTTCCAACTACATGGGGAATACGTGCTGGAATGCATAATTTGCACCAACTGGAATCCGTATGTGCAATATACACACACACACACACACACACACACACAACACACACACATATATGATAATATATATATAATATGTATATATATATAATAATATATATATATATATATAGTATTGTATTTTACGAAGTGCCAAGTATCTGGTTACCATTTATCAATTATTACCTCACAAAAAAAGCCAGACACCTGAACCCTCATAACACGTTTAAACGACTGAAAATACTCTAAAGGCAACAGTGATCCCTAACACTTACCAGTATTGCAGAAATTCAGACCTAAGTTCATCAAAAACAGGTGTGAGGTAATCTTGTAAGTAATTAAATTAATCAAAGAGCATCACTCCATCAACAATTTTAAAACTCTAAGTATTTCCCTGATTTCAGAAGTCTAAGTACGTCCCTGGTTCTAAGTCACTTCAAACAAATTGAAGGAAAGCAAATCAATTACCACTCTATGTTTCTACCTAACATAAATATCATAATAATTATACACTATACTGGTGTAAGATAAAGAAAACACTTATAAAAATAAATACAAAAATTTATTATTAAATTCAAAATTTATAAGTGAAATTCACAATATCAGGTAAAATTACTGTTACTTGAAAACAAAGTAAAATTTAATTAATTCTTGAATCAAATGAAGTAAAATTAAATCAAAATTAATTTATCACAAAATTCAAGAAAAAAATCCAATTCAATTGAAATACAAAGTGTTAGGCATAATAATTGAAATTTTAAAATTAACACAAGTTCTAAACAACAACAAAACTTGAAAAGAATTCTAAGAAAATGCAAATCAATTCACAAGTGTTAAATTCAATTAAATGTGTAATGATTAAGCAATGAAAATAACTAAGTCAATTAAATTGTGAATGCAAATGAAAATATAAAATAAAAAGACACACTTCAATAAAAAAATGAAATAGTGCACAAACAATGAAACAATCACAAACACAAAAATACGCAATGTGTAAAAGTGTAAATATTTTCCCCTCAAAACACTGTAAACATCAGTTTTTACCAAACCTTCGTAAACACCTGTTATTAGGTATTAGTTAACCACAGTTCCTATCAATTATTAGTTAACCACATTCCCTATCCATTATTAGTTAAACACAATTCCTATCCGTTTATTATTTATTAGTTAACCAAACACTTTTCTGATTAACTTTTTAGTTATTAGTTGCAACTAATAAAAATATAACACACTTTACCTTTTTGGTATACCAACTTCTTTCTCTGCTGCAGTCTTGTCTTTACACAAATTTCACAAAAACCTACCAGGCGCCGTTACAAAATGATGTTTGTTCAGATTCCACAAAAGAAATGAAATAACACTAAATATGAAAATTCTCATAAGTTACGAGTGACCAATTTACGTTACGTTAATATAATCTCGATGTCGAGATTATATTACGTAATATAATCTCGCTCTCTCTCTCGAGAGAGAGAGAGAGAGCGAGAGAGAGAGAGATCTGACTGCCTCGAGGTCCTAAGATAGAATGTAATCTTCCCTTGCGAAAACAACAGAGCAGATATGATACAAAACGTTCTTGTCACGAATGCTTCCAGTAGCTTGGAAATCTGACGCAATCTTTATAAAGAAATGTGTAACATGCACGTGGTACTCGGCAAAGAAATATGCGTACGAGTCCAGTCTGTTAAAAAAAAGAAAGACACGTACCCAATCGAAAAGGAGGCTGAACGATAATTAAGACTGACATGTTTTGATAACAACGA
>NC_061094.1:44684944-44694944 GCF_015104395.2 Macrobrachium nipponense
GTTAGGCGTTGACTTCAGTGGTTATCCAATTTTGTTTTCAAATCACACTTAGTATAGACAATTTTTTTCATTTCATTGCATCGTTTAAGGTTTCGAAATTGAAGAATATCCAAAAAATATTAGGGAACTGGGAAGTTAAGCGGCCATTATGGCAGTTACAAAATACACGTACGTATTGGACAACACTGAACATAACTACAGTGATCAAACAGCCCAGAAAACTCCGTAGGGGGTAAAGTGCCGTCGGTGTGCCATTACTTGAGCTTCCTTGAAGCGTCCCTTCGACTTCTAGCTGGAACTTCTTCCGTTCCTTTTACTGTACCACCTTCCATATTCCCTTTCAGTCTTCCTTTCCCCCTTCTTCTAACAATTGAGTCGCTGTGCTACTGCGAGGTTTTCCGGTTACTTAACTGTCAATTAACGTTTAAGCGCTGGATGACCTTATAGTTCCCAGTGATTGGCCTATGGCCAAATATTAATTAGAATAAAATCCATAATAAAACTACGCAGGATTCCTTTCAAAGATGTTAAAGCAACTTGAAAACACTACTTAACAGACATGTTTAACATTTAAAGCAGAAAAACAAAAAAATCTATGGCAGTTAAGTTTGCCAGCTTCTGCAGCTAACGAATAACTCCTTCAGTAGGTTTCCACTTTGTATTAAAACCTGCATCAGTCTTATAAGATTGCCTTAAGATTGCTTTGTCACGAGTTAAGCCATAATTGGCGCAACTAAACTAAAAGGCTTTCCTGTTGTTTACTAACGCAGGCGATGACACTTATATGAAAAACAGCAAATTTGGCTTAAGTGGCACTTACTCTTTGTATTGCCACTCTTTGTATTGCCAAGTCCAAATATATAATGAAGTATAAAGGGTAAGAAAGTCATCAAGGGTAAGAAATTACGAGTAACATACACAATTTATATATTCATTGCCGAACGATTCCATACAAAAAATCTATCCTGCTTAATCATCTGGTACCCTAGTTGTCCCAAGCTGAATACTGCTTTCACGAGACGTTGAGTATCACTCAAAGCTGCCAGGTCATTAACATTTCATCTGAGTAAATTACATTTCAGGGCACTTAAAACTTTTGATATCCTCTTTGTAAGTTAGAGAGACTAGAGACTTAGTCATTTCCTCTACTATTCTGTTGGAAAAAATGAAATCGCACAAATAACTGAAATTGATAACAGATTTTAGCTCTAGAATCTTTTACATTAAAATTTTAAGTGCCACATTTAGTGGTAGATCCCATTTGAGCTTCCACAACTCCAATTACTAACCATTTACAAAGCCAAATTATCAGCTTTAAAAACCTCCTGTTATACAAGGGTAGGGTTACATTTCTTGAAAATTCTGAAGGAAGCCTGTAGTAACAGTATCAAAATCTATCAATCATACATCTTTATCTCGTCCAGGTTTTAAGTGGTCTTAACAAAAATAAACTGCTTACTGAATACAAGCAGTTACAATACGTGCCTGAACCTAACATTGGAAAGCTTCTCTACCCAAGAAACTTTCCCTATTAATATAATATAGCATTTTATGCATATGGCTACTTCAAAAATTCTGAAGCAAGCCTGAATTCAGTATCTAACATTTTATACTTTTAATGTTTTACAATTTATTTTAAGTAAAATTAATTTGAAGGGTTACTTTACACATTAAATAACTTAAATTTATAAATACAAGCAGTTACAATATCAATGAACATAGCATTTGAAATATTCCTTACCTGGCTCCCCAAACACCAATTAATACTTTTTAACTAATCCTCCTTAAGCTAGAGCAATAGTCATTGAGCACATGGACGAATAAGTAACTACCATTAAAGGAACAGACACAGTTTGGCAGAATTAGTTTAAAGATGAATTCCAAACCATTACTTCCCAAACTTCAGTGCCTCAAACATTTCAGTCAGTCTTCAACCGCAAGTGAAAAACCAAGTCTGAAACTCAAGTCAGACTTTACTACGAAACTGCCTCCATTTCAGTTTGACAAAACTTCATCTCAACCTCATTCTAACCACTGTTCCAACTCCAATCTAACACTTTCCCTCCATCGCAGTCTAACAAATAGTCACTCTAGTAACCTCACCCCAGTAACCTCACTCCATCTAAGCCTGGCAAATCTTCGCCCTACCCTCAGTCTAAATCAATATTTTAACCTCCATCTGAAAGAAACTTCCCAATTTCAGTCTACCAAATTTTGCCTCTCTTTCAGACCGACTTAAAACCCTTCACTCCAACCTCATACAGACAAGACTGCCTCCATCCCAAGTCTCAAGTCTGGCAGAAGTCTGCTTCCCTTTCAGTCTGACGAACCATCGCCTGAACCTCAGTCTGACAAGACTTAAGTTAAGTTTTGAACCCTAAAACAACCTAGAAAAAGAGCGGATCTATACATGGTAGACATAGGTCTACCATGTAGAGTCCTTGGGCCACCTTTGCCGGAGCAGCATCGCCACCTCGACAAAGGCGGCCCCATTTGATTTAGAAAACTGAAAATCCTAAATCTACTAAAATTAAGATATACTTTACATCATTAGTAACCTGAACGGTAAATTGAGAAATCTATATTTTAAAAGGCTTTACATCAACATTAACCTGAATATTACATAAAACTAAAATAACTTATATCCACACTAACACTAATATTAAATTAATAAAAAGTATAAACGCTTAAACTGAATATTTAAGATAAAATAGAATATATTTTATGTCAACACTATCCTATATCAACACAAACCTGAATATCAAATTAAGTTAAAATTAGTAAAAATATAAAAACTAACTTTAATAGTAATCAAGAGTAAGCTAAAAACTAAATAATATACTTTATAAACAACCAACTAAGTTGTGAAAGTTAAAACAAATTACTTCAATAAGTACTAACCTGAATAGTAATTTAAGCTGTAACAAATTAACTATCAGATTTTTAACCTGAACAGTAAATTGAGAAAGTTAAAACAAATTAACGATACCCGATATTATCCTGATATTCACAATTATTAACTCTTTAAAACATATTACAAGTAACCTATTCAATTGATAAAGAATACTAACCTAAAGGTACCTAAAAGTATCTTCAAAAAGTTACTGGTAAAAAGTTTACTAACAATAACATTAACTTTGAAGGTAATTTCAGTTAGCTAAATGATTTAAAAATTTTAATAAACTGCAGTATTGAATTTACATAAAAAAAAGTTACCATTGCCAAGTATTCAATCATCCAATATTGCAGTAGTTAGTAAAAACAATCTGTTAGAAATAAGCATTCACAAAATTTAACACTTAAGTCGAATTACCCTTTTAAATGTTAACTTCAAGCTATGAAACCGTTACACCTGAGAGAACAAGAAAGCCAGAACGCCCCAACAATATAGCTTTAGAAATGGAACTCACTCGATCATCAAAACTTCCATGGTAATTGTCAGTCGCTTGTTCAGCCAAAATCTGAATTACGTTGGTGCCTTTAGACTTCCAGGTTTCCCTTGGATTTCTTCCACTCGCCTGTAATAAAGGTAAAATGTTAGGTAACGCTGAAATGATTTACTCAATTGTGAACCTCCTTGCTAGGTAACTCCGAAAAGCTGTAAGTCATACCCATTCGAGAACCACTTGGCGTATTGTTCAATGTTACTTTAAAAAAAGAAAGAAAAAATCTACAGTCTTTCGCACTGAAAAATTAACATACATGGCCAGGATTAGGTAACATTTATGACCTACTAACTTCAATGCTAGATAACGCTGAAAAAATTGTAACTTATATTAAGTACGTTCCTTAGTTAACTGTACTATTCCTTAAAACAAAATATTCCTTAAAACAAAGTGTTTCATAGATTTACCCACTGAAATTTAAACATTAAATTAAAACACTTATGACCAAATTAAACGTCAAGGTGAAAAACTGTAAATTATATTAGTTGGTTAATACCGAAGTTAACTGTACAATGTGCCTTCAAACAAATCTAAGAATTTTCAAGAATTACTGAAAATTTATCATTTCAAGGCCACGATTAGTTGAAATTTATGACAATTAAAAAGTTGAGTGATGCTGAAAAGCCGAAAGTTACATGCATTCGTTAATCCCGCAGTTAACAGTACAATGTTCCTTTAAAGAATGTTATTTATAGTTTCACAGAATCACGGACGGAAAATTTCAAGTTTAAAGGGTACGATTAGTTATCACCAACATTTGGCATTAAAATATTATCCAAGGTAATTAGCAGTTCACACGAATATCAACTCACTTTCGTAGCCATTTTATCGAAAGAATGAAAATTTAAGCTTTCATAGTACGATAAGCTTTCCTGGTCCTAAATCACTTTGCAATTGTTATATCTGAGAAGGCTACATCGAAAATATCGTCAGTATGAAAACTTTAATAGAACTACTGGTTTCATGAAGGGTAATTCGAGGCAATAACTCCGCACAGACCGAATTCTAGAAAGTAACAAACACTGACTGGAAGGGCGCTTGAGAATGGGGCATCCCATGTAATTAGCTGTGCTCAGTACTAGCCCCTTGGGATTGATTGCAGTCGACCCACCAAAAATAACTAAATTACCTAATAACCAACCCAAATATTATAAAAAACTAATTTCTAAAGAAATCCCGTCGCGAAGTTACTACCTAGATCAACCTCATTATATTATTAATATTTACAGATAAAAGATATTAGATAATATCGCACTACAACATATTTATAACACTTTCCTATTGTAGATGGTAGGTACTACGAATTAACTCTTCACCAAATAAGAAATACCCAAACTGCTGTCCTAACTAACACCGCAAGCGAAAACGGAAGATTGTATGCTTACCACCATAGGACTGACTGAACAATCACACAAACACAACTGTCTTCAAGGAAGAGACTGAATTAATTTTAAAACTTAATTCTAGATCTAGCTTCTTCTTTTTTTTACCAGCCATGGACGCTGGAATGAATGGAGTCTCCGAAATTCAGCGACGCCTGGACAAGGACCCGTTATCGTTTTCGAAACAAGGATTGTCTAATGTCGAGTTTCTCTAATTCGACCGCTTTCTATGATGAAAATAAAAGAAAATGGTAATTCGTAGAAAAATTTGATACGGCAAAGTGTCAGTTACGTGAATCGTCGAAGTTTGTGTATATATAGTGTTTCCTGTGCCTGATATATATATATATTTATATATATATATATATATATATATATATATATATATATATTATATATTATATATATATATATATGTGTGTGTGTGTGTGTGTGTGTGTGTGTGTGTATATATATAATATATATAATATATATATATATATATATATATAAATATATATATATATATATATATAATATATATATATATATATATATATATATATATATATCAGGTACATGAAACAGTAAAATCTTTTATGCGTAAACACCATGGAACAGGGGAAAGCTTTATATCGAAAAAGGCAAAGGTTGTAACATATTAGCATTCTCAAATCCTGCTCTAATTGAGAAAGTAAATTGAATTTTTGTGATTGTATTTAAGAGACACAAGGTAGCTATTTCTAATAAATTCTGGCCAACTAACTGAAATGAAAAATCCCGAAGCATAAAAGAAACGGTGTGTATGCAGTATGAAAAGTGAAGGTGTTTGTAACGAAAGAAAGAAATATATTGATTTTGTGAACCGAATATACTAGTAAAACAGTATGCCCAATTACCCTAGCGAAAAGTATACGGAAAACAGGAATTTATTTCTGGTGATTAGAAATTCATTTCTCGATATAATGCGGTTCGGATCCCACAATAAGCTGTAGGTCCCGTTGCTATGTAAACAATTCGTTCCTAACCATGTAAAAATATCTGATGTTTCGGATCATCCCTAGAAGAGCTGTTAATAAGCTCAGTGGTCTGGTTAAACTAAGATATACCTTTTTTATACGGTTTGGTGAAACTAACTTTCTTCCATTGATAAATTAAGAAATCAGATGATTTCTTAATTTATCAATGGAAGAAAGTTAGTTTACCAAACCGTATAAAAAAGGTATATCTTAGTTTAACCAGACCACTGAGCTTATTAACAGCTCTTCTAGGGATGATCCGAAACATCAGATATTTTTACATGGTTAGGAACGAATTGTTTACATAGCAACGGGACCTACAGCTTATTGTGGGATCCGAACCGCATTATATCGAGAAATGAATTTCTAATCACCAGAAATAAATTCCTCTGTTTCCGTACTGGCAGAGTACGTAACCCACTCGTCCAGTGAAGAACTATCAACCTGTACAATCCAAGGATTACTGACTTTTAATAACTGCTTGGTAAGAGGTGAAATGAAAAAGAATGGAATAATAATGATAGGCGTTGTAATGCTTTCTTATTGCATTTTCACATCCAGGTTAATTAATCGTACGATAATACTGTCTAAGCTGCTTTGAAATAAGATGATAGGAATGGAAAGAAGCTGAGATTTTTTATGTTGAGAATTTCCCGGAATAGAACGAAATGAAAAGCAGGATAAATAAAATGCAGTAAATGTAAAAGAGGGATAATTAGGGACTGTAAATTGTACGAGGAGGATGAATGGATATAGGCCTAACATTATGGTTCATGAATTCTCGCCACACATCTCTTAACAATGTCCCCACTTTAAGTATCTCAAGTTTTAGGTTATTATTCCCATTCTCCTTTGTGTTGCTTTCATCCAGGTTTCCCCTTAGTCCCCTACGTCCTCCTTGTTCTCTATTCCTTTTCCCGTACGTCCATCTTTTCTTTTACGTCATTGAAAATCTCTATTTATGTTCCTATCTTGAAATATCTTGTGACAACATCCATGACATTTGATGTGTAGTGTAGATTTCACCTTTTGCAATATTCTTATGGATGCTATATTTGATCCTTTTTTTTATTTTTTTTCATTTCCAGAAACCAAGAGCTTTAATTTTTTTAACTTATATTGATTTTCCATTCACATTTTTTTTTTCATTCCACGGTTCCATCGTCTAAAAATTTCTTTAGACCTTTTTCTTTGATTCTGCTTCCAACTCTAGATTATTTGAATCTGTCAGCCTTGGAGCGAGTGGGCTATATACCAGCACGGTTCCTTGCTTTATGGCGGCCCGTGAATGTGGTAAGCTATGAAAGTATTAATTAAATGGTTTGGTATGGACCTGCGGACTCATAACAGCCAACAAAGACGGCCAGGGAACTGGCGGCGGTTATGAGGTTCTTGTAATCAATAATCCGTTTGACACGATGGATTGGGTTCGGGGATGCCAAGTTCTCATCGACGATCCGTCGATGGTGGGTCTCGTCCTCGAAGTTATTCCCACGGTTCATCGAAGTCCTCATCAATCTCCTCCTACGGGATATCCCAGCTCCTCCTATAAAGGATTTCATGGAGAGTTAATGATATTAGCTATGAATTCCACTGTCGGGAGTGAGATGCCCCAACAATTATATCAGGTTAATATCTGGTCTTACAAACCAACACTCATGTCACCTACAGGAGGGAGCCGTACATGAGCATTAATCCCCATAGGAGGGTAGCGCTGTCTGCGCACCTCATGCGGTGCACTGTAGGGACTGCTTAAGGTTCTTTGCAGTGTCCCTTCGGCCCCTAGCTGCAACCTCTTTCATTCCTTTTTCTCTGCCTCCGTTCATATTCTCTTTCTTCCATCTGACTTTCCACCCTCTCTAACAATTGGTTCAAAGTGCAACTACGAGGTTTTCCTCCTATTGCACCTTTCAGACCTTCCTACTGTCCGTTTCCCTTTCAGCGCTGAATGACCTCGTAGGTCCCAGCGCTTGGTCTTTGGCCTAAATTCTATAGTCCAATCCATAACGCATTAATACAGCTACCTAGTGGCCCTTACACCCGTCATAAATAGCCGATTATTGACTCAGTACCCGGTTATCATCGCCTGAGATCCTTCGAAGCGTTGTTAACCCTGTAGCATTATCCGTTACTTCAACTTATTTCCCTCCTCCACCAGTGGGACAGACCTCCCCCTCACTCTCTCCCCCATCCCCATCACCTCTCCACCACCACCTCCACCATTACCACCACAAAGGGACAACAATCAGGTCGCCGGTCAGGTGGACGCGAACACTTTCCTTTCCAGATTCTTACGTGACAGCCCGATCAATCAGCGCCATGATGGAAAATATCGGCCAATCAAACACCGTTTGCTCTCTCTCTCATGACGTAGTACTTCATTTTCTTACGTTCCCCCTCATTACAAACGTCTGTGTTCTGTAGTTACAGAAAGAAGCACTTTTTATAATATGTTCTCCGGAAATTTACTTCCGTCGATGAAATAAAATTATTCCCCCAAAAGAACATTCTGCATAAAATCAATGATGCTGGTGCGACATTTAACATTTACATTCCATAATAATAATAATAATAATAATAATAATAATAATAATAATAATAATAATAATAATAATAATAATAATAATAATAATATAATAACAACAATAAAGACTGAAACTCTTTTACGATTTACCATACTACATAATCACATATCATTACGCGGGGAAAAACGTCAAATTGCGCCATAGTTTGCCTCATATATATATATATATATATATATATATATATATATATATATATATATATATATATATATATGTGTGTGTGTGTGTGTGTGTGTGTGTGTGTGTGTGTGTGTGTGTGTGTATGTTTGTGTTTTTGTTTGATATATAAAGGATTGTGGGGGAACGGCGATCGACTGTTTGGCTACCTCTGGTTTAGAGGGAGAATTATCATAATAATTTCGCACAAAATAATTCCAGGAGGGTTCATTATTAGTTCCCTCTTTGGAAGCCCCAATTCTAAATGATTCTTGGAGAAGGGGACTCAGATTTACTATTAAGGCCAAGTAAGGCTTCAGCGCTGATGAACTCAACGTATCAATCAAATAATGTTTGGATCAGCTTTGACGGGAATCTGCATCTCTGAGATGGTTTTGGAACTGAGGGAAATCCTCAAAACTCATAAATTAAATTCTGTTGTGCATAATCGTCTTCTAACTAGATTGGTATACCTTTAATGTTTCTGGTCATATAAAGGAAATCCCGTCTATTGTATATCTTACTTCTAGGTGACAAATTTTGTGACACATTACTAATCTCATACTATTTTTGAACCTTCATGCATACGCTACCTAATTATTTTACAAGAAAAAATGGCACTTGTAAAAGTATAATATTAATATTTCTTGATAAACCTTTATTATAAAATTCCTGTAATTGCAAGCAATATCAAGTCTGTATTATAATTTTCTTTGGGGTGGTAAATCTCAATATAATTCTAAAATCACACTATTTTGCGCACCATCATATCCACGTTACGTAATTATTTTACGAAAAAAGGCACTTGTAAGTTAAATCGTTAATATACCTTTAGCATTCCTGCAAGTCTAAGAGCTTCAAATAAATTTCTCAACTTATACTATTTTGGACACCCTCATAATCTCATATCCACATTACCTAATCATTTTACACAAAATAGCTGAAGTTTCCAAAATTATCTTGTAATATACAAAACAAGTGCCAGCAAACTTTTCAAAGCAGGCAATTGTAGGTCATTCACTGCTCTTGTTTTCACTCCAGCTGGAGGTTATGCAAATAAATGTAAATATTATTCTCGAACAACATGTCGTTCTGCGCCAGTTCGCGTCCATTTTTCATGACGCTTTTGAAGATGTTAATGTATTTATAAAAATTCCAAAGTCAGTTTAAGCGAGATCATGCGCCTGTTTGGGTGAGTGATAATTTTTTTTTTATCATATTTGTATGATTACCTGTTTTTGTCGACAGTAATGGTAAAACCATTTTTTAGAATTATTACTGGAGCGAATGCAAAATCCCTACATTAATTTTATATTATATCTTTATGATTATCTGCTTTTGCCGACAGTAATGGTAATAAACGTTTTAAAAGTTATTTTTGTAAGTAGAAAAACCCTACATTACAATCTTACTTTAATCAATATTATCTGACA
>NC_061094.1:44699870-44718695 GCF_015104395.2 Macrobrachium nipponense
TACAGCCGTTCCCGCAACCTCTACTTATTTGTGTTACGGTGTCTGTAAAAATATGGCGAAATCCAACGCTACTCCTTCGCTGGAGGCCAGAGTCATTTCCGGACGAGAAACAAAAGAGATATATTTCGTAGTAGATCAAAGTGGGTCGTTCTGTCGTGTCTCAAGAGTCCACGATTGTCCCTTTTAGAAATGATCACCTTATATTGCGTCTGTGTACTACATTTCCCTCAACATTTCGTTCCATTTCCTGTGTGGTCTAAATAAGCCTTGTTTCCTCCCGAGTACTTCAGGGATTCCAGTCATATCTTTAGTTATCATCTGTTCATTTCATTGATCGTTTGAATAATCTTCGTCTTTTATTTATATCTTGGTCATAATACTAGGGAATACCGTCGTTTTCTTTCTTTCCACGACTTTGCACTTACATTATCCATACATTTTAGTTTGCATCAGTTCTCAGCCCTTTTGCGATGTCTTTTATCAGTCCTGTTCTCCAAAAGAGCTTTGTAAGATGCTTGCAGGAGTAGGTTTCCAAAGCACATTTTCTCTTTCACTTTCCTCTAACCTTGGTACATCAAAGTCTCTCAAGTTCTCGCAACGTAGCCAAATTAATTTCCAACTACATTTCATATTCGATGAATAAATCTATTGTTCGTCTCTAAGATTAGTATTGATGTTGAATTTGTGAATGATCATGCATTTAATTTCCTCAATGGCTATTATAAAATTCAGACGAACATTTTTTTTTTCTGTTAACAATTAGGAAGATGATAAATTAGAATCCTCAGTCTATCTACAACACATGGAAATAGATAATTTGATATGGTTCCCAGTACTAAAATTCAATTGCTATATTTTCTTGAAACAAAACGCAAAATATTCTAGTGTCAGGGATATAAATAAACAATAAAATACAGGAAAATCTGAATAACAACAAGACAAACGTCCGCTTCATTTAAATAACTGTATATAATAAAAAAAAAAATAGTAGAAACATACGAGTCATTATCGCAGCTTTTAATTAAGATGCCACATCACGAATTTTATTAAACGAGTCCAAACACTAGGTCTGCTCTTCAGTGTTGAATTATTCACGACAGATCCGAGTTGCACTGAACTTTATGTGAGCATTCTCAGAAAAAAATAGTACTTTTATTTGTACGTAAACAGTGTACACACGACTAGTTATCATCAATGTTTGCCTCATATCCAGAAGTCAATGTATATATATATATATATATATATATATATATATATATATATATAATATATATATATATATATATATATGTATGTGTGTGTGTGTGTGTGTGTGTGTATATATATATATATATATATATATATATATATATATATATATATATATATATATATATATGTGTGTGTGTGTGTGTGTGTGTGTGTGTGTGTGTGTGTGTGTGTGTCTTACAACAACTGCACAAACTATTTAGCATATTGCCTCACACAAGAAGTGTTTATCTGTGTGTATCTGTGTATGCGAGAGACTCAAGGAAACAGTATTAGTAAAGGATATTAGATTTACAATTTTGAGAGTCCTTAAAGGACCTGAGCAGCCCCAAGGGTATCGTTCTTGTATCTCGAAGGACATGTGGCTTCAGAAACTTCATTACATACGTAGTACACTGTATAATTCGAAAGAGTACAAGTAACTACTATAGAACTCTTTTTCTTTGCCTGTTTCAGAGAACGTTCATGACAGTAGATTAGTAAAGTATGTGTTTTAGATTTCAGTAAAATAAAACTATTATGCCGGTTTAGTCTGTCCGTTCACCCTCATATCTAAAAGACTAATGAGGATAGAGGGCTACAAATTGGTATTTTGATCATCAATCCTCCAATCATCAAACATACCAAATTGCAACCCTGTAGCCTCAGTAGTTTTCATTTTATCTAATGTCAAAGTTAGCCATTGATCGTGCATTTGGCAGCGCTCTCCGGAGCCGTGGGCTGTACTTTCACTCTACCGCACCTGATGTGCAACTGGAGAGCTGCCAATCATAGTTGATGGTTTTATAGAGCGTTATACGTGCTTGATCATAACACTGCATATTAAAGGGTACAAATAACTGCTGCAGAACACAATTGTTGCCATTGTCAGATAATATTTATTAAAGTAAGATTGTAATGTAGGGTTTTTCTACTTACAAAAATAACTTTAAAACGTTTATTACCATTACTATCGGCAAAAGCAGATAATCATAAAGATATAATATAAATTAATGTAGGGATTTTGCATTCGCTCCGGTAATAATTCTAAAAAATGGTTTTCCCATTCTGTCAACAAAAACAGGTAATCATACAAATATGATAAAAAAATTATCTCTCACCCAAACAGGCGCATGATCTCGCTTAAATGACTGGAATTTTTATAAATACATTAACATCTATAAAAGCGTCATGAAAAATGGACGCGAACTGGCGCAGAACGACATGTTGTTCGAGAATAATATTTACATTTATTTGCATAACCTCCAGCTGGAGTGAAAACACGAGCAGTGAATGACCTATAATTGCCTGCTTTGAAAAGTTCGTTGGCACTTGTTTTGTATATTACAAGATAATTTTGGAAACTTCAGCTATTTTGTGTAAAATGATTAGGTAACGTGGATATGAGATTATGAGGTGTCCAAAATAGTATAAGTTGAGAAATTTATTTGAACCTCTTATACTTGCAGGAATGCTAATGGTATATTAACGATTTAACTTAAAAGTGCCTTTTTTCGTAAAATAATTACGTAACGTGGATATGATGGTACGCAAAATAGCTTAGAAATTGTAAAAATGGCAGGATTTTGTTTATAACTACATTAATGTTGAAGATATATAAAGAAATATTAGGAATTGTAATTTTACAAGTACCAGTTTCTGTTATGTGAAAAAATTAGGTAACATGGATATGAAGGTGCACAAAATAGTGTGATTTTAGAAATATATCGAAAGATTTACCACCTCAAAGAAAATTATAATACAGACTTGATATTGCTTCCAATTACAGGAATTTTATACTTAAGGTTTATCAAGAAATATTAAGATTATACTTTTACAAGTGCCATTTTTTCTTTTAAAATAATTAGGTAGCGTATACATGAAGATTCAAAAATAGTATGAGATTAGTAATGTGTCACAAAATTTGTCACCTCGAAGTAAGATATATAATAGACGGGATTTTCTTTATAAGACACGACATATTAAAGATATACCAATCTAGTTAGAAGACGATTATGCACAACAGAATTTAATTTATGAGTTTTGAGGATTTCCCTCAGTTCCAAAACCATCTCAGAGATGCAGATTCCCGTCAAAGCTGATCCAAACATTATTTGATTGATACGTTGAGTTCATCAGCGCTGAAGCCTTACTTGGCCTTAATAGTAAATCTGAGTCCCCTTCTCCAAGAATCATTTAGAATTAGGGCTTCCAAAGAGGGAACTAATACTGAACCCTCCTGGAATTATTTTGTGCGAAATTATTATGATAATTCTCCCTCTAAACCAGAGGTAGCCATACAGTCGATCGCCCGGTCCCCCACAATCTTATATAAACAAACGAAAGCACAAGCATATACTATACGTATATATGAGGCAATTGTACTCATGTTTTATCATACTACGGCGCAATTTGACATTTTTTCCCCGCGTAATAATGTGTGATTATTTAGTATGGTAGATCGTAAAAGAGTTTCAGTCTTTATTATTATTATTATTATTATTATTATTATTATTATTATTATTATTATTATTATTATTATTATTATTATTATTATGGAATATAAATGTTAAATACCGCATCGGCATCATTGATTTTATATAGAACCTTCTTTTGGGTGAATCATTTTATTTCATCGACGGAAGTAAATTTCCGGAGAACATATAAAAAGTGCATCTTTCTGTAACTACAGAACACAGACTTTTGTAATGAGGGGGAACGTAAGAAAATGATGCATTCGATACATGAAGTACTACGTCATGAGAGGGAGAGAGCAAACGGTGTTTGATTGGTCGATATTTTCCATCATGGCGCTGATTGGTCGGGCTGTCACATAAGAATCTGGAAAGGAAAGTGTTCGCGTCCACCTGACCGGCGACCTGATTGTTGTCCCTTTGTGGTGGTAATGGTGGAGGTGGTGGTGGGGAGGTGATGGGGATGGGGGAGAGAGTGATGGGGAGGTCTGTCCCACTGGTGGAGGAGGGAAATAAGTTGAAGTAACGGATAATGCTATTGGGTGAACAACGCTTCGAAGGATCTCCGGCGATGATAACCGGGTACTGAGTCAATAATCGGCTATTTATGACGGGTGTAAGGGCCACTGGGTAGCGGTATCAATGCTTATTGATTGGACTATAGAATTTAGGCCAAAGACCAAGCCCTAGGACCTACGAGGTCATTCAGCGCTGAAAGGGAAACGGACAGTAGGAAGGTCTGAAAGGTGCAATAGGAGGAAAACCTGGTAGTTGCACTTTGAAACAATTGTTAGAGAGGGTGGAAAGTCAGATGGAAGAAAGAGAATATGAACGGAGGTACAGAAAAAGGAATGAAAGAGGTTTCAGTTTCGAAAAAAATAACAGATCCTTGTCAAGGCGTAGCTGATTTTCGGAGACTCCATTCACTCTTGCATCCGACTCCATGGCTGGAAAAAAAACGGTAGATCTAGAGTTTATTTAAAAAATGAATTCAGTCTCTTACTTGAAGACAGTCGTGTTTGTGTGATTGTTCAGCGATCTGTTGGTTGGCATACGATCTTCCGTTTTCGCTCGTGGTGCTAGTTTGGTTGGCAATTTGGTTTTAGAATTGGTGTCAAGTTGCTTCCTAGTACCTACCATTTACAACAGGTAATGTGTTATAGATATGTTGTAGTGCGAGATTCATTACCTATCTTTTTTTTAACTCTGGATATTGATAACTTCATGAGGTAGATCTAGGTAGTAACTCCGCATCGGGTATTTTAGAAATGAGTTTCCTATAGTATTTGGGTTGCTTAAGAATTGACAGTTATGTTTTGGGGGTCGACTGTAACTCTCTCCAAGGGGCTAGTACTAAGCATAGCTAATTACATTGGATGTCCCATTCCCAAGTGCCTTTTGTTTTCGTGGGACCGTTCCTTGCAGTCAGTGCTTGGTTACTTCCTAGAATTCAGTCAGTGCGGAGTTACTGCTTAGAATTACCCTTTACGAAACTAATACTTCTATGAAGTTTTCATACTGAAGATATTTTCAATGTAACCTTCTCAGATATAATAAATGCTTAAGTGATTTAGGACAAGGTAAGCTTATCGTAAAATGAAACCTTAAATTTTCATTCTTCCGAGAAAATGGCTACGAACGTGAGTTGCATTTCGTGTGAACTGCTAATTACCTTGGATAATATTTTGTTAATGCTGAATGTCAGTAATAACTAATCGTGGCCTTGAAACGTTAAATTTCCAGCCCGTGATTCTGTGAAACTCTTCAAATTTTCTTTTAAAGAACATTGTACTGCTAAATACGGGATTAACGAATGCATGTAACTTGAAGCTTTTCAGCGTCATGCAACTTTTTAACTCTCATAAATTTCAACTAATAGCGGCCTTGAAATGATCAATTTTCATTCAATAATTCTGTAAAATTTAATTTTGTTTTAGGGAGCATTGTACAGTTAACTATGGAATTAACGAACGTATATAATTTACAGCTTTTTACCATTTGACATTTAATCTAGTCATAAGTGTTTTGGGTAACTCTTAGAAGCACTCCGCACTGGATATTAAAATAATCACCTACAAAGAAAGAGCATGTGAAAAGCAATATAAAAAGTATAGTCATTATATGAGAGATTGAACGGGGTGGAATTAAATGAGCTTGATAAGTTTTTACCTCGAATTTTTCCTAAGTCGGGAGAGAGTTTTTCCTTTACGGTAATGTTTACTTTTAATGAGCCCTCTAACTTACTTTCTTACGCAAAGAATAGCAGTTCCAGTTACTCATTATTGGCTGAGAGGTGTGACATCGTTATGACGTAATGGGTCTCATAACCAATTACGAACGACTTTAGTCGAAAACTAAGTTTCACTAGCATTTCAGCGGAGTAATAAAGTTACCTGTCCAGTGTCCACTGGTATCCTTGTTTGACTGAATACTCTAATAATGAAGCAAAAACCGGCATTTCGTCTTCCTGTAGCCATGGCAGAGGCAGTGGCTGGCCCTTCTGGCATTAATTTTGACAGAGACCTTCGATTTCCTACCGATTGTTTGCAGTGCAATGTGGGTTACGGTGAATTTTATCATTATTTCTGTAGTGGTGGTAAAGAAGTTGTGATTGAATATGCTCAAAGACATAATTTACTTCTAAAGCAAAAAAAACTGGGTAATTCTTCAGAAGCAGTCCGCACTGGATATTAAAATAAATAATCACCTACATGGAAAGAGCATGTGAAAAGCAGAATAAAAAGCATAGTCATTATATGAGAGATTGAACGGGGTGGAATTAAATGAGCTTGATAAGTTTTTACCTGGAATTTTTCCTAAGTCGGGAGAGGTGTTTCCTCTACGGTAATGTTTACTTTTAATGAGCCCTCTAGCTTATTTTCTTAAGCAAAACAACCAGAAAGGAGTGCTTTGCAGCAATAATAATAATTGGGAGCACCTACTGATTCGCGGGCCCACTCGACCGCCGACCGAAATCGGCGGAAGAACGCCAAAGCCAATATGGCGGCGATTCCAAAACAACAACAAACAAAGTAAGGAGCGACTACATATCGGCGACCATCGATTTGTGTGTGCTGTCAGTAACGCCGTAGCGGAACGGCGCTTCGCGCCTTATCCGCATATTTAAAGATTCTTGGCAAGCATGGCATGTACGGCAAGAGGTAATGTTGCGCTGCGCGCGCTACCCACAGGGTTTACAGTAAGGCTACTTACCGTGGCAGATAGATTTGGGTGTCGCATCGCTTACGCCGACGTCCTTTCGTCACTACAGAGCGATCACACCTAAAGGCGTTCCTGTTGTAGTCGATCCGACAATAGCTCCACAACACTCGTTTTTTTGGCTGTAGAATTAAATTATGTCTCTGAGCATATTCAATCACAACTTCTTTACCACCACCACTAGACAAATAATGATAAAAATCACCGTAACCCACATAGCACTGCAAACAATCGGTAGGAAATCGAAGGTCTCTGTCAAAATTAATGCCACAAGGGCCAGCCACTGCCTCTGCCATGGCTACAGGAAGACAAAATGCCGGTTTTTGCTTCATTATTAGAGTATTCAGTCAAACAAGGATACCAGTGGACACTGGACATGTAACTTTATTACTCCGCTGAAATGCTAGTGAAACTTAGTTTTCGACTAAAGTCGTTCGTAATTGGTTATGAAACCCATGACGTCATAACGATGTCACACCTCTCAGCCAATAATGAGTAACTGGAACTGCTTTTGTTTGCGTAAGAAAGTAAGTTAGAGGGCTCATTAAAAGTAAACATTACCGTAGAGGAAACACCTCTCCCGACTTAGGAAAAATTTGAGGTAAAAACTTATCAAGCTCATTTAATTCCACCCCGTTCAATCTCTCATATAATGACTATATTTTTTATATTGCTTTTCACATGCTCTTTCCATGTAGGTGATTATTTATTTCAATATCCAGTGCGGATTGCTTCTGAAGAATTACCAAAAAGGGCTAGTGTTGTGGAGCTATTTGTCGGATCGACTACAACAGGAATGCCTTTAGGTGTGATCGCTCTGTAGTGACGAAAGGACGTCGGCGTAAGCGATGGGACACCCAAATCCATCTGCCATGGTAAGTACCCTTACTGTAATCCCTGTGGCTAGCGCGCGCAGCGCAACATTACCTCTTGCCAGTAAATGCCTTGCTTGCCAAGAATCTTTAAATATGCGGATAAGGCGCGAAGCGCCGTTCTACCACGGCCTTACTGACAGCACACACAAATCGATCGTCGCGGATATGTAGTCGCAACCTACTTTGTTTGTTGTTGTTTTGGTATCGCAGCCATATTGGTTTTGGTGTTCTTCCGCCGATTTCGGTCGGCGGTCGAGTGGGCCCGCGAATCTGTAGGTGCTCCCAATTATTATTATTGCTGCAAAGGACTCCTTTCTGGTATTTCCCCACCCAAAACCCCTGATTCCCAACTGGGGCCCCCCAAGCTTGGGTGGAAAAGGGGGTTAAAATAACATTTCTTCAAGAAAACAAGATGAGATTCACTGAAAAAAAACCATTAAATGAAGGATTGTTAATTGTCTTTTAGAAACTGGTGATGTGGCTTGCTTCTGAAGAATTACAGTGTTTTAATTAACTTAATGTTCAAATTTCAGTGGGTAATTCTATGAATACTTAAAAGGTTTTGGGATCACCTGAAGAAAAGCGACCCCAGCACACGCTGGGGTGGCTTTTCTTTAGGTGGAAAATATTGGGGTCGCTTTTCTTAAGGTGAGGAATTAACAGGGGTTACAGTACGGCCGTGGCGGAACGGCGCTTCGCGCATTATCCGCATATTTAAAGATTCTTGGCAAGCTCGGTATGTTTTGGCAAGAGGTAATGTTGCGCTGCGCGCCCAAGCCACAGGGGTCACAGTAGGTTTGATTATTTTTGTACTGAAATTGCAAGACAATACGCTTTTAATTAACTATTGATTGTTTGTCTAAATTTGTATTTTTAACAAATTTTTAATAAAGTAGTTTTTAATGAATATATATCTATTTTTTTCCACTTTTTTCTATAATTTTATGAGATAAAGTGGGTCACCTGAAGATTGGAGACACCAACAAGCAGGGGTAGTTTATCTTCAGGTGGAAAATACTGGGGTCGCTTTTCTTCAGGAGGAAAATATTGGGGTCGATTTTCTTCAGGAGAGGTATTAGGGGTCGCTAATCTTCAGGTGATCCAGGTTTTGTTATAAGGAATAATACAGTTAACTAAGGAATTTACGTAATATAACTTTAAAAAATTCCCAGCGCTATCTAGCTTTGGAGTTAATAAGTCATAAATGTTACCTAATCCTGGCCATGTCTGTAAATTTTTCAGTGCGAAAGAGACCAGATTTTTTCTTCTTTTTTTTTAAGTAACATTGTACAGTTAGCCAAGGGGTTCACAATTGAGTTAATCTTTCAGCGTTACCTAACATTTTACTTTTATTACAGGTGAGTGGAGGAAATCCAGGGGAAACCTGGAAGTCTAAAGGCACCTACGTAATTCCAATTTTGGCTGAACAAGCGACTGACAATTACCATGGAAGTTTTGATGATAGCGAGTTCCATTTCTAAAGCTATATTGTTGGGGCGTTCTGGCTTTCTTGTTCTCTCAGGTGTAACGGTTCCATACCTTGAAGTTAACATTTAAAATGGTAATTCGACTTAGTGTTAAATTTTGTGAATGCTTATTCCTAACAGATTGTTTTTACTAACTACTGCAATATTGGATGTTTGAATACTTGGCAATGGTAACTTTTTTTTATATAAATTCAATACTGCAGTTTATTAAAATTTTAAAATCATTTAGCTTACTGAAATTACCTTCAAAGTCAATGTTATTGTTTGTAAACTTTTTACCAGTAACTTTTTGGAGATACTTTTAGGTACCTTCAGGTTAGTTTTCTGTATCAATTGAATAGGTTACTTGTAATATGTTTTTTTAAAAGAGTTAATAATTGTGAATATCAGGATAATATCGGGTATCGTTAATTTGTTTTAGCTTTCTCAATTTACTGTTCAGGTTAAAAATCTGATAGTTAATTTGTTACAGCTTAAATTACTATTCAGGTTAGTACTTGAAGTTAATTGTTTTAGCTTTCACAACTTAGTTGGTTGTTTATAAAGTATATTATTTAGTTTTTAGCTTACTCTTGATTACTATTAATAGTAGTTTTTATATTTTTTCTAATTTTAACTTAATTTGATATTCAGGTTTGTGTTGATATAGGATAGTGTTGACATAAAAATATATTCTATTTTATCTTAAATATTCAGGTTAAGCGTTTATACTTTTTATTAATTTAATATTAGTGTTAGTGTGGATATAAGTTATTTTAGTTTTATTTAATATTCAGGTTAATGTCGTTGTAAAGCCTTTTAAAATATAGATTTCTCAATTTACCGTTCAGGTTACTAATGATGTAAAGTATATCGTAATTTTAGTAGATTTAGGATTTTCAGTTTTCTAAATCAAATGGGGTCACCTTTGTCGAAGTGACGATGCTGCTCCGGCAAAGGTGGCCCAAGGACTATACATGGTAGACCTATGTCTACCATGTATAGGGTTCAAAACATAACTTAAGTCTTGTCAGACTGAGGTTCAGGCGATTGTTCGTCAGACTGAAAGGGAAGCAGACTTCTGCCAGACTTGAGACAATGGGATGGAGGCAGTCTTGTCTGTATGAGGTTGGAGAGAAGGTTTTAAGTCTGTCTGAGAGAGAGGCGAAATTTGGTAGACTGAAGTTGGGAAGTTTGTTTCAGATGGAGGTAAAAGTATTGATTTAGACTGAGGGTAGGGCGAAAATTTGCCAGCCTTAATTGGAGTGAGGTTATTGGGGTGAGGTTATTGGAGTGAGGTTTTGTTAGACTGCGATAGAGGGAAAGTGTTAGATTGGAGTTGGAACAGTGGTTAGAATGAGGTTGAGGTGAAGTTTTGTCAAACTGAAATGGAGGCAGTCTCGTAGTAAAGTCTGACTTGAGTTTCAGACTTGGTTTTTCACTTGTGGTTGAAGACTTACTGAAATGTTTGAGGCACTGAAGTTTGGGAAGTAATGGTTTGGAATTCATCTTTAAACTAATTCTGCCAAACTGTCTGTTCCTTTTATGGTAGTTACTTCTTCGTCCATGAAGAAATTTTCTTAAGTGTGAAAACTTTCTGCTTTGATCTTGCTATTTATACTCTGATCCAGTGAATGAGTAGTTTAATTTTTATTCTTTATTTCTGAACGCATTGAATCAGCTCATAGTTGCCCTTGTGCTTTTTGTTTTTTGAGATAGATTTTTTCTCCACTGGAGTTCCTAGGGGTTTATATAGAATTCTGGGTGCTGTGCTAAATTCTTCGTTAGTTTAAAAGTTGACTAATCTATTTCCTTGTCTTCTACTTTGTACACCATCATAATATAATCAAACACTATTACAATTTTTTAGTTATACTCCCATTAATATCCAGTTTAAACTAGTAATGACTTTGCCAATAAATTGGTTCACATGTTGAGTCTGAAGGGCATAGGTTATGTGCTCAATGACTATTGCTCTAGCTTAAGGAGGATTAGTTAAAAAGTATTAATTGGTGTTTGGGGAGCCAGGTAAGGAATATTTCAAATGCTATGTTCACTGATATTGTAACTGCTTGTATTCATAAATTTAAGTTATTTAATGTATAAAGTAACACTTCAAACTAATTTTACTTAAAATAAATTTCAAAATATTAAAATTATAAAATGTTAATACTGAATTCAGGCTTGCTTCAGAATTTTTGAAGTAGCCATATGCATAAAATGCTATGTTATATTAATAGGTTAAGTTTCTTGGGTACAGAAGCTTTTTAATGTTAGGTTCAGGCACATATTGTAACGGCTTGTATTAAGTAAGCTTTTTTTTTTTTTTTTTTTTTTGTAAAGACCACTTAAAACCTGGACGAGATAAAGATGTATGATTGTTAGATTTTGATACTGTTACTACAGGCCTCCTTCAGAATTTTCAGGAAATAAAGTAACCCTACCCTTGTATAACAGGAGGTTTTTAAAGCTGATAATTTGGCTTTAAAAATGGTTAGTAATTGGAGTTGTGGAAGTTCAAATGGGATCTACCACTAAATGTGGCACTTAAAATTTTAATGTAAAAGATTCTAGAGCTAAAATCTGTTATTACTTCAGTTATTTGTGCGATTTCATTTTTTCCAACAAAATAGTACAGGAAATGCCTAGTCTCGAGAGACTAACTTACAAAGGAGGATATCAGAAGTTTTAAGTGCCCTGAAATGTAATTTACTTAGATGAAATATTAATGACCTGGCAGCTTTGAGTGATACTCACGTCTCGTGAAAGCAGTATCCAGCTTGGGACAACTAGGGTACCAGATATTGAGCAGGATAGATTTTTTCTATGGAATTGTTTGGCAATGAAAATATAAATTGTGTATGTTACTCTTAATTTCTTACCCTTGAGTTTCTTACCCTTTATACTTCCTTATATATTTGGACTTGGCAATACAAAGAGTAAGTGGCAATACAAAGAGTAAGTGCCACTTAAGCCAAATTTGCTGTTTTTCATATGTGTCATCGCCTGCGTTAGTAAATAACAGGAAAGCCTTTTAGTTTAGTCGCGCCAATTATGGCTGAACTCGTGACAAAGCAATCTCAAGGCAATCTTATAAGACTGATGAAGGTTTTAATACAAAGTGTCAAACTACTGGAGTTATTCGTTAGCTGCAGAAGCTGGCAAACTTAACTGCCATAGATTTTTTTCTGCTTTAAATGTTGAACATGTCTGTTAAGTAGTGTTTTGAAGTTGCTTGAATATCGTTGAAAGGAATCCTGCGTTGTTTTAATATGGAATTTATTCTAATATTTGGCCCTAGGCCAATCACTGGGAGCTATAAGGTCATTATGCGCTTAAACGTTAATTGATAGTTAAGTAACCGGAAAACGGTGGAAAGGAGGAATGAAAAAGAATATGGAGGGGGGCACAGTAAAAGGAACGAAAGAAGTTCCAGCTAGGAGTCGAAGGGGGACTGCAAGGAAGCTCAAGTAATGCTTAAAATGCACCGCATGAGGGGCACCGACGGCACTTTACCCCCTACGGAGTTTTCTGGGCTGTTTGATCACTGTAGTTATGTTCAGTGTTGTCCAATACGTACTACGTGTATTCCGTAATTGCCATAATGGCCACTGAACACACTTAACTTCCCAGTTCCCTAATATTTTTTGGATACTCTTCACTTTCGAAACCTTAAACTCTGCAATGAACTGGAAAAAATTATCTATACTTAGTGTGATTTGAAAACAAAATTGGACAACCACTGAAGTCAACGCTAAACTTGGACTTCGTAGAATCTAAAGAATTTAGACCTAATCACATATACATGGCTATCGAATTCCTAAACATTTTTAATAGAGCAGAAAGAACCCTATCCTTACCAAGACCAGTTTGCAAGTGTGGAGAAAATAAATAAACCAAGAAGTTTGCAAGTATAGAGAAAGATAAACATACAATTGATTCAATCGCAATGTACTATCACCTAAACACAGGCAACCAGAAGCAAAAATCACCACTTGGAGTATCCGCGTTATCACTCTTCATGTCAGGTCATAATATCAGACCTAATGCCGCACTTAGCGGAGGAATGATGACCTAACCCATCCAAGGGTCTGCGTATCGTTAGAACGGCCTTATTTCAGTCTCGATGCCAGGGACTTAATGACCACCCCACTCCCCCACCCCTCCCATTACCATCTCGATGATGATGGGGGAAACGATCGTCCAGCTTCGGGTAATGTAGCTTAATCTCGTCAAGTCGTTGCAGAGGTTCATTCGCTTAGTGAATTTGCTCGCTAATTGTTTTACAGAATGAGAGGATCTCCCAAGGGGGAGTCTCTCTCTCTCTCTCTCTCTCTCTCTCTCTCTCTCTCTCTCTCTCTCTCTCTCTCTCTCTCTTCTAAGATGGCACACATGATCATCTTTGCAAAGTGTGCGGGTTGCCAGTTATATTTAATGGATAACAAATCCATTACTGGTTACGTGAGTCGACGGGAAACTAAACCGTTTATTTTTAATATAAAAAGATAAGTATATACGTATATATGTATATATATATATGACATATAACTGGTAAAAATGTTCTGATACAGAATTCCATCTAATAAAAGGAGCCTATAAAAACGCCAAAATATATAAAAGTACTATATTTCAGAGAATGCTCTCTCTCTCTCTCTCTCTCTCTCTCTCTCTCTCTCTCTCTCTCTCTCTCTCTCTCTCTCTCTCTCTCTCTCTTCAGGTAGGTAATGAGCTCCTTGTATTATATAATATATATATAATATATAGTGTGTATTAGTGTACGAGAGAGAGAGAGAGAGAGAGAGAGAGAGAGAGAGAGAGAGAAGAGAGAGAGAGAGAGAGAGAGAGAGAGAGAGAGAAACACAATCGTCGAGTAGCACTGTGCCAAGTGTCAGTTAAATACACAATAATCAGAAAGTTCCAAGCATAAACGCCAAGGAATAAACAAAATTACCTTGCGGGCGAATGTCCCTCGAAAATGAGAGCATAATACTCGAGATCACAAACATGAATGAACCCAGAGGTCGTGTTCTCTCGGAATAATATTAAAGCGTGAGATGAGAACAGAGGGAAAACGAGTACTTGTGCCTGTACAGGCGTTTCTCTCAGGGCATCACCTCCAGTGAGGTGAACATTTAACAATTCCTTCTCTTGTACTAGAGAATTCAGTGAATGTAAATTTTCATAAGTGTCTAGAGAATGGACATTTTAAAATTCTTACTGCCCTTGGTGAACATATGAACAGTCATATGGACTCGTTTTAAGTGTTGTACTAGACCTATTCACAGATTACAGATCAACTGACATAATGTGCGCTCCCACGCGCGATCTTTAGAAACGTGCGCTGGTTCTGTCTTTCACTTGGAGGGTTGATCGATTCAGTCCAACCAAATAGGCCCCCTATAATGTACTCCTTACGACTAGGTTCCTCGGCGTTAATAGCCTAGATGTTGTGATGCCGGTTTTAGCTACCATAACTCAGTCAATCAACCAACTAATGCTCTGTTCTTTCAACGTCAATTATCAGTAAGGTTGTGGTATACGAAACTTTACTGAACTTTCACTTTCTTCAGCACTTCGAATCCAACACTCTTCCCCAGGATCAGTAATCTGGTTTCCATAAGGTGCCATCAACAGGAGGCTTTCGCGTCTTACTGATGTTCGGGCATCATCAGAGAATGTTGAACCATTTGCAAAAGCTGTTATTAAGCAGCTTTCACCTAATTTTCTGCCTATACATGTATATATATATGTATATATATAATATACTATATATATGTATACATATACATACACACACACACACATATATATATATATATATATATATATATATATATATATATATATAATACATATATATATATATATATATATATATATATATATATATATATATAATGTGTGAATGTATAAATGTATATATGTATGTGTGTATGTGTAAGCTTTATTGACAGCATTGATACTCAAAATTTCTACCTAAGTAATGAAAAATTTTCCCATGCAACTTTGCATCACGCTTTCTCGGTACATAACATCTCATCTTTGTACGCGAAGTGAACATAAGCGTCCTTCCATTTCCTGATGAATCCATTGGGCTGAAAATACCCTGCCCTCCTTCCAGGGGCATCGGAGGGTCTCAACGCAGAGTGTCGATGCGTGAAATAAGGCTTTGTTTCAAGTCTAATAACCGAAGTTCTGTTAACGGCCTCTGCGGACGCTTGAGAGAGGTAGTCTGCTTTCGACCTCCTCCGAGTATGCTTGCTTGCGAATTGTAGCATTGGTGAAAGGAATTACAACGTGTAAATGATTCTCTCCGGGCCATATGTTAAGAGTCAAATTTAGTTGATGTTTATGTTACTGATAACGCAACTCATTATTTTACTCAGTGGTTGTTTAAACTACTTTCCCCGTGGCGGGGTAGTGCCGTCAGCGCACCTCATTCGATGCAATGTAGGCATTACTTAAGGTTCTTTGCAGCGTCCCTTCTGCCCCTAGCTTCAACTAAAATCATTCCTTTTACTGTACCTCCGTTCATATTCTCTTTCTTCCATCTTCCTGTCCACCCTCTCCTAACAATTGTTTCATAGTGCAACTGCTTTGAGGTCTTCGTCCTGTAACACCTTTCAAACCTTTTATTATCAATTTCCGATTCACGCTGAATGGCCTTAGTTGCCCCAGTTCTTGGCATTATGCCTAAAATCTATATAAATAAAGATTTTAAACTATTCTTTCATTACGTCTGCCACTTGTACTACTATTACAGTTATTAGTAAGACTATTATTAGTTTTATTACGCTACTGTGATTATCATATTCAGCATTATGATGTTGCTGTTGTTGCTATTGTCATGGCTTTTGTTTATGTTTATAGTGTCATCATAGATATTAGTAGTTGGATTAGAAGGAATACATAAATGTTTTAATTTCATGGGTTTGGGGGAAGGAACAAATAATCTACTAATTGCAAAGACAAATGTTGCAAGATTTATGAAAATATTTAGTCCTAGGAATAGAATATTTAGAAATAAACCGTCAGTCCCACTCAAAGCCATTTTTCCTCGTTACGCGATTATAAACTCATATGTTGATTACTTTTTTGTATCCACTGTGTTTCAAAATAGTGAGCGAACTGTCATTATGATTATTTTGTAACGGAAGTGAGAGAGATGGGCAGTTTAATAGTTATTGACTCTCTCTCTCTCTCTCTCTCTCTCTCTCTCTCTCTCTCTCTCTGTATATAAGAAATTTCTAACCCTTCCAGTCATTCTTTTTCCTCGTACATTACAAAGCGCCCCGGTGGCGTGGTCGGTATGGTCTTGGCCTGCCACCTCGGTGTCCGCGACTTCGATTCTCGGGCATTCCATTAACGAGTTAGAGATGTGTACTCCTGGTGATAGAAGTTCACTCTCGACTTGATTCGTAAAGCCGTTGCTGAATAACCACTGGTTCCATGCAACGTAAAAACACCATACAAACAAACATACATTACACAGATAATTTACCTCGTAAATTTAAAAAAACGTTTCATTCATCTCGTTTCAGTATCCACTCTTATTCCATAAAGGAGCGTTGGCTAACAAACAACCTCTTCATATATGCCAATTTTGGCTCCCGCAGACTCTCATCATCTCTCCAAAACTTTTTTTGCCCCCAAACATCTGCACCAATCATCCTGTTCTTTCTTTTATTATCCATGTCCACGTACTTTGTCTCATATTTCTAGTTTTCACTCACCTTTTAACCTTTTCGCTTTTCATTATTATTTTCATGTTTTATTCTTACGAAAGTTAAATGTGAATCGGTATCCTTTATTTTTAACTAAGCTTTCTTTCTCCAGTGGCAGTTTACGTTTACTATTAATTTAACTATTTAATTTCTTATTCATATGCTTTCAATTCCTTGGTTTCTATTTCTCTTTTTAACCTTATTTTTGCCCGTCATATCTTCATGTTTTTTCTCGTTTACTAAAGATTAATATGTATCTTCCATTGAGGTGTGAGAGATGTGGTTCGGAAGTCACGTAAAGTCGTTGGCTCCGTTGCTGAATAACCGCTGGTTTCATGCAACGTAAAAACACCACACAAACAAACAAACAAACAAATTAATATGTATCAGCATCATTTTCCATCAGTGCTAGGTTGCTTTCTCATTCACCTAACTATTTCATTTTTTATGCATACGCAAACACACTCTGTAAAAGGGCAATTCCTTCCTTTATTAATTTTTCAAAATTTTCTTTCCAGTTTGATTATCTGCTATATTTACTTTTTATTAAACTGTGTATTTTCTGTTTTATTTATCATGGGTTTTCTTCTTAGGAAAGATAACGTATCAGCATTCTTTTTAGAATATCGATTCTTTCGCTAATATTAATTTAACTATTTCATTTATCATTCATACACTTTCATTAACAAGAGCTATTCCTTCCCTTATTAATTATTTAAAAATTCTTTCCATTTCCAACCTGTGCTTTTTGTGACTCTCTCCAGTAAATTTTAGTCTCTTTTCGCCAGAAGACGTTTCGCTTTTGTTTATGGAGTGACGTAAGCTTCTTAGGCTCACTCAGCCCGAGGTGCTCTTTCTCGTCTGGTAAGTGAGCCTAGTCATAGAAGAAAGAAAGGGTATATACGTATATACGCACGTATACTGCAATATTCTTTTGCCTGCGTCCATATAATATTCCTCCCTGACTGCTCCTTGCCAGTTTTTCTTTATTTTATTTATTTTTTTTTATCCTTGGCATTTTTTCTTGATTTTATTTACTTATTTAGTTATTTATTCATTTATTTGCATTAAAGTCAGTCCTTCAGATATGTGAAAATTTTTTTCTTATCTGAGTCAGTTTTGGTGATTGTCTGATGTTTATATCTGTTTGGCTGTGAGGGTTCTGTACCCTACTAATAGTGGCTCTCTCTCTCTCTCTCTCTCTCTCTCTCTCTCTCTCTCTCTCTCTCTCTCTCTCTAGACACACACATACACACATGCCTAAATAATATATGTATATATATATATATATATATATATATATATATATATATATATATATATATATATATATATATACCATCAAATGAAAGAATTATCAACTTAGCGATTCCTAGTCTTTTTATTATACATAAAATTCCACTAAAACCCTTTGGATTCGAATGTTGGAAATGGAATGTAGGAACTGTCCCTCCGAATATTTAGCTTCAAAGGGCTTTAGTTGGAAACAAAATTTAAAATCATGGCTTGAGAACTTAAGCCTCCATTTCGCTTGATCGCTAACAATGTTCGACTTCCGGATAATAGAGAGATTAAGATCTCTTCCACAGACATACTTTGCGGAATCATGGATGAATCCATGTGTAGGAAACCCCCAAAAATGACCTGCTTTACATCTTGAAGACGGTTCAACATTTGCCCGTCGATATCACCTATATACACAGCAAAATTCCATTTCTCTCTCTCTCTCTCTCTCTCTCTCTCTCTCTCTCTCTCTCTCTCTCTCTCTCTCTCTCTGTTTCTGGATGTAAGCCCTCTTCCTACCCAGTGCCTATTTTAAACCACCTATCTCGACCTTCCT
>NC_061094.1:44719195-44744454 GCF_015104395.2 Macrobrachium nipponense
TGTATTCCAGCCATCAATCTGACCTAATTGGTTGTGATACTGCTTTTCTCTCTGATATATATATATATATATATATATATATATATATATATATATATATATATATATATATATATGTGTGTGTGTGTGTGTGTGTGTGTGTATTATATATATATATAATATATATATATATATATATATATATATATATATATATATATATATGTATGTAGTAGTATATAATATATTTGTATATTTGTGTGACAAACGCATGACCATAGAGCCTCACTTACTATTTATTGTTTAATTGTTGATCCAATTAAATTTACGAGGTAAACTGTCGGTCATATTTATGAGTTCAGTCATCTAGATGGCAATTTTTCAGTTTTTTATCATTATTAATGTTGATACCGATCCTGAAAAGTATTTCTATATGAAATTAGAGACGAACGATGGATATTAAAGCGTAAGTACCTTTCAAAACTTTTATATCGGTCACCAACCACAAAAATAAATATACACAACCCAGTAACCATCTGTAAAGTAAGAGTAGAGACCGAGATTTCATTTCACAGGGAACTCGAGTGATATTTGTTGGCATTCCTCATTTATATCTCCAGGTTAATAACTTCTGTCTTCCGTTGGAATAAGAAAAAATACAGCCTTGAAATGTTACATTCCTTCTCCCATTGCTTGTCCGGACGTTTCTGAAAAACCACTTTTTCCAGAAATGAAATGTCTTCGAGATTTTTTATGGAATTTACAAGATTTCATGAGAGAGAGAGAGAGAGAGAGAGAGAGAGAGAGAGAGAGAGAGAGAGAGAGAGAGACTATGCTTGATTCTCGGGCATTCCATTGAGGGGTGAGAGATCTGTATTTCTTTTGATAGATGTTCACTCTAGACGTGGTTCGGAAGTCATGTAAAGCCGTTGGTTCCGTTGCTGAATAACCACTGGTTCCATGCAACGTAAAAGCACCATAAATTTTGATATCTGGTGTCACAACAACGAAGGTCATCGACGCCGGAATATATGATAGTATTGTTTAATGTACTGATATCTCTGCAAAGCAATAAACTGACTGAGTATTATTCCGCTGCTTTCATTTACAAGTCCATCAAACATATGAATTTTTATTTAGTCGTAAATTTAATAGTACCAGTAAATTTATTTCAAAGCTTCATGTATTATTTATTTCATCATCTTATAATCACTGGCATTGCTTTATTGCCTAAATATTATTTGTTTATATGTCATCTGTTTTTTTACATTTTTCCTTTCTATTTCGCTTTTATCACGGCGTCAATAACCTCGTCGTTGCGACGCCAGTAAGAACTAACAAATCAATCAATCAATCGCTTTTATCACTTTCGAATATTCTTTTCTGTAAAAGGATGCGTTAGAAGAGGAGAAATATACTTGAAGTAATAAATCCATTAAAGGAAACTGATATTTGTTCGTACGCTACCAACGGTAACAAAGAATTTCGAATTATCGGTGTTTCTGAAAATAAATTTTATATCTGGTCACCGCGTGCTGTAAAAATCCAAACTTTAAATGTTCGTATTCCATCGTAAAATCATATATATTTTTTCTGCAGCCTATTTTTTTCCCTGGTTCGGCGGTAGTTTGCTGTTGGGGAAAATAGGTCATGCTTTTGGAAACTGTTTTAAAGAGTTTAGGAAAATAGTAATTCCAGTCGACTATTAAAAGATAACAAGATCAAGGGCAGTTGTTTATTTTGAAAGATATTAATGAAATGGAAGCGTAAATAAAACTTAAAGGGTATAGCCAGAACTCTTTATAGAATAATTTAAACGATTTAATTTTTTTTATTTCGCACGTTTGTGCGTGTGTGTGTGTGTGTATGTGTGTGTGTTTCTGTTTGTGTGTGTGAGAGAGAGAGAGAGAGAGAGAGAGACTGGCACAATCAGAGAAAGACAAAGACAGAGAGAGAGAGAGAGAGAGAGAGAGAGAGAGAGAGGGAGAGAGAGAGGGGGGCTGACATAAACTGAGAAAGACAAAGACACACAGAGAGAGGGAGAGAGAGAGAGAGAGAGACGAGGAAAGGAAAGAAAGAAAGGGAAAAGGAGAGAGGGGGGGGGGGAAAGGAAAGGAAGGGAAAGAGAGCAGAGTTTTTTGGAGAGAGAGAGAGAGGCGTACATTACCATAAATGGTTTATTCGTTTCTGCTAGAATCTATGAATAATTAAAAGTATAAGCAACACCCCCAGATATATAGAATAACCATCAAGCTGGAAGTACTATGGGCACAAAAGCTACACAGAAATCATTCATAAATCACAAACTCACTTTGTCCTTGTTTGCAGGTAGGATAATGTCATTTGACTCTGAGTCTCTCCCATCGTCGTGGAGTTTGAAGCCACGTAAGGGGCTAGTGCCGCCAGTGCACCTCATTCGGTGCAATGTAGGCATTACTTAAGGTTCTTTGCAGCGTCCCTTCGGCCCCTAGCTGCATCTACTTTCATTCCTTTTGCTGTACCTCCGTTCATAATCTCTTTCTTCCATCTTACTATCCATCATCTCCTAACAATTGTCTCATAGTGCAACGGTGAGATCTTCCTCCTGTAACACCTTTCAGACCTTTTACCGTCAATTTCAGTTTCAGCGCTGATTGGCCTTAGTTGCCCCAGTGCTTGGTATAATGCCAAAAATCTATATAAATCAAATCAAAGCAACGAGTATCAACCTAACCCTGATTACATCTTCTATCAGCCAAATATCACATCAACGTAAACTTGATCAAATATTTCACTATCTCAGTACCATTCATTGATAAACGAAACTCAAAACCTTTGAATGGGAACCCATTCAGCTGATCCCCTGCCATACGGTTGTAAATCAAGTAAACATATCTCTATTTTTCTGTTTAGTACAAAAGTGTAAATTGCCATGCTCCATTCATTGCCATAATTCTAATTTCTTTAAAGAAATTTTTCTTTTTCTTTGCAATATCTCGCTGATTTACGCATTTCTGGAAAATCGGAAAGTCAAGTTCTGCTGGAAATCTAGTTATTTAAAGAATTTCTGATAGACTTTAAAGCCAACTTAATCACACTTTATTTCAATTACGAATGTAAATAAACCCTGAATGCAAAATGGTGTCGTTGCTTACGAAAGCAAGGCGTTGCTCACGCAAGCAAGAAAGAAAAGAGACAAAATCTAATCTGACCTGAAACACAGGTGAACGAACAGGAACAAACAGAGAGAAGGCCAATGCAGCTTTTCCAGTTCCATCCCCTGAAGCCTTAATATGGAAGAGATCGATTTGTTTGTTCAGAAAATACGAGAGTTTCTTCTGTCTTTGACGCAGTGACTCCATCAATATTCTATTTTTTTATTCCTTTATTTCTTTCGAATTTTTTTCTGCCGTTCTGCTCATTTTACTTTTTATTTGGAGTCTTTCAATATCTTCTTAACATTTCTTGTTCTTTCATAAAGTTTCTTTCTCTCTCTCTCTCTCTCTCTCTCTCTCTCTCTCTCTCCCTCTCTCTCTCTCTCTCTCTCTCTCTATATATATAAATATATATATTATAAATATATATATATATATATATATATTATATATATATATATATGTGTGTGTGTGTGTGTGTGTGTGTGTGTGTGTGTGTGTAAATCTAACGATGAAAAATCTCTAATGAGGTCAAATGACACTCGTTCAAACAAATGAAAACAAAACATCTAATTGGTAACGTAGCCTACCTTTTTTCTGTTGAATGCCATCTCTGGAGTTGACTGAAAATCAGTTTCAAACTAGGCTAATTTAAACTCCTTGTTGTTACAAAAAAATATACTTTTATTCCCCAAAATTAGCTAACATGAAAATGGAATAAACTTAAATATGACTGACTCAAAAAGAAACAAACTATCATACTTCTCTCAAAATCATATTTAAGTAAGTACCCCCTTTTCCCGTAAGTGTCCAAACATTCATAGTTTATTAATAGCCAAAATTAGTCTAGAGAAAACCAATAAAGTGACTTCGAATCCATCTGAAATAAAGAGACCTTAATTATGACACCATAAAACATTAAAGTTCGTCAATAATGAATGTGTACCGCACCTCACTTCCCTTTCTCAAGAACTCAAGTAATTGTCTCTTCAAATTTATCTTCTTCAAAGTTCACTTTACCTTGTCCGACGGACCTGCATTACCTCCTCTAGCGCCTCTTCTGTGGTGTGTTCCCACACTATCAATCAAATTCAGTGAGTCCCCCTTTGCAGCTTTTCCCCTAGATTATATGTCATTTTCTGTTCATTACGAACACACACACTCACCAATTGGCACACAAGAGGCATGCACTACATACATGAATCTCGTGATCTTCGGAATGCATCACTGACCCCAATTGTTCGCCGGTAAGCTTTCCTGTTTGTTTTTTTTTTTCCATTTCAGCATCTTCGAGGAATCCAGCGTTTTGTATCTGTCTCTAACCAGGAAGAGCTGAGGTTATCAACCCGACTATCTAATATTATACACCGTTACTAGTGCCTGTAAGATATATATATAATATATATATATATATATATATATATATATATATATATATATATATATATATAATATATGTATAGTGAGTGCATGTATATATATGCATATATCTGCGTGTGTATGTGAGTGCGGGTGCGTGTGTTTTTGCGTCTGTGTGTGTGTGCGTGTGAGTATTTACCCAATTTCTCTTGCCATTTGGCCATTTTTATACTATGCTGAGTGTCAAGATCACTATTGCTTTCATTTTCTAGACTCCACAGGGGAGTTGTTGGAGATACCATTTGCCTCAGGGTCAGAAACTTTTCTGCCATTTGAGCATACAATTCTTCACAGCATTGCGTCCACAACCCTCTATAGAGTGCACACAATCCTTCGCATCAACAATCAGTAACGTCAAGGTTCCTTTGTGTGAACTTTAAGAAGAATCCAACCTAACAGGCGTCATAGTGCCGAAGTTTACAAATAATGGACAGACAGTTGTTTACTTTTGCTCACCTTGTAACTTGATCTTGATCGAGAGAGAAGCGACGAAGAACCGAGCCTGTTCAACCAAGATCTTCCCCACTGGCAACTGGAACAGTAAATTGAACTCCCTCAAACAGAGCCAGTGGGTAACTAAGTTGGGGCTGGAGTTGTGGGAGGGTGGGGGGAGGGTTCGCTCTGTCCAGAGGGGCGGCCTTTCTGGCAGCTTTTGAGCGGATCTGGTCTGGCATAACTCTAGATTTTCTGGAATATTTCGTCTGATCGGAACAGTGAATGGCAATTTATCGACTCTGCTGTTGGACAGTATGCGATTTTTGAAAGCTGTAACCCTCGTCTCTTTCTCCTCCTAGGTACTAAAGTGGCGAAAATTGTAGCACAGGAATGGGGCGGCACATTCAGAGTCAGCCCAAGGCGCCAGTAAGGGCCTGTCCACATTAGCGGGTTTGCACTTTGGGCACTTCCAGCTGTTTTTATTTTCTCTCGCTTCTGAAGAAATGTTACCAGACAATCTCATCGTTCTGGCTCCAAACTCTGCCGTCAGTAAAGTAAAATGGGTTATGAGAACTGCGTTTGCCCGTCGGGCAGTGCCCAGTAGTGTAGATAGGGCCTTTAGACCCTGTCCTCACCGGTGGGCACTGCCCGACGGGCAAACACTGTTCCCATAACCCGTTCCACTATACTGACCAACTGAGTATGGAGCCAGAACGATGTTATTGTCTGGCAACACTGCATCAGAAGCGAGAGAAAACGTAAACAGCCCGGAGTGCCCGACGGGCATGCCCGCTAGTGTGGACAGGCCATAACGCCACTGCCTTCGAGTATCATCTGGGCATGAGAACCCTAACTTTGAAGGTATTTATTAGCTCAGTCGGTGGGAGAGGTTGAATATTGCCATATTAAAGTGTGTGTAGAGTTCTGGCTCTATCATGTCTAATTTCTGGAGCGGAATTTCGCTAACTCCACCCGATTCCCTCCGTACTCGTCGCAGTCTCTTGGCAGAGATTTAATCTTAATTACAGTTCTTTTACTTATACTAATAAAAATACAGCAATTAATTGATGTTACCTTAGTCTAAATTCCATAAACGCAAACTTTGTCGTTTTAAGTTACACTAGACGCAAATATGGTACCATATGGTAGTTGGTTTACAGGATTTCCCCTGAATCGTCAGAAGCCGCCAGCAGCTGATAGTCAGTGAAAATGGTATTTTTCTATGTTTTTTATCCTAACTGATTTTACGGCTGGGTATTTTTCGCAGGTGAGCTGGTTTGCTTTTCCTCACCTGCAAAGCTTACTTTGTTTTTGATGGCAGTTCCGCTGCAGGTTGTTTTATATAAGAAAATTTTTTTTTTTTTCAGACGGTGTGGCACGTTTTGCTGTTTTAATTGTTGCGGGAAATGCCTTGGCTAACGCCACGTGTGAGAGATCGAGAGAGAGAGAGCAGAGACGCAGAGAGAGAGAGAGAGAGAGAGAGAGAGAGAGAGATAGAGAGAGGAGAGAGAGGACTGATTTAATTAATAATAATAAATAATAATAATTAATATAATAATAATAATAATAATAATAATGAACCAAACAAAAACGTCTTTCAGTTTTCCTCTGCAGATCGAAAAAGAAACCACAAGATTACTGAGTTAAACTTGTTTACTTGTAAGTATTTACATAGTATTTACTTAAAACTTAAATACAATAATAATAATAATAATAATAAGCTTACATGGATCAAATGTATTTTCGATGCAAGAGTTACATTACATTCTACTTAAAAAATTTAGTATATGCAACAAATCTGATAATCTTCTTCAAATACGAAACGAAACATATTTTTAAGATGTTTATCAGGTTGTTGTATATGGTTAATTGTAAGTAGTATGAAATGTAAGTCTTGCTTCGAAATACATTTGATCCATGTAAGATACAGAATAGCTGACGTATATATTGGCAATAAAGCATTATTATTATTATTATTATTATTATTATTATTATTATTATTATTATTATTATTATTATTTTATTATTATTATTATTATATATATATATTTTTTTTTGGGGGGGGGGTCTATCACAGTCCTCCAATTCGACTGGGTGGTATTTTATAGTGTGGGGTTCCGGGTTGCATCCTGCCTCCTTAGGAGTCCATCACTTTTCTTACTATGTGCGCCGTTTCTAGGATCAACACTCTTCTGCATGAGTCCTGGAGCTACTTCAGCCTCTAGATTTTTCCAGATTCCTTTTCAGGGATCTTGGGATCGTGCCTAGTGCTCCTATGATTATGGTACAATTTCCACTGGCATATCCCATATCCTTCTTATTTCTATTTTCAGGTCTTGATACTTATCCATTTTTTCCCTTTCTTTCTCTTCAACTCGGGGTGTCCATGGTATTGCGACAGTCAATGAGTGATACTTTCTTCTTGATTTGTCAATCAACGTCACGTCTGGTCTATTTGCACGTATCACCCTATCCGTTCTGATACCATAGTCCCAGAGGATCTTTGCCTGATCGTTTTCTATCACTCCAGGTTGGTCCTTGTACCACTTATTACTGCAAGGTAGCTGGTGTTTCTTGCAGTATATTATTATTATTATTATTATTATCATTATTATTATTATTATTATTATATTATATTATTACTGGAGAAAAAGAAACCGACCACAAGATTACTGGGTATAACTTGTTCACTTGCATGTATAATTTTATTTACATGTGTAAATTAAGCATCATCTCAATTGAGAAAGTTGCACCCCTCCTGTTACAGTTCCACACTCCGCCAACATCAACAAAACGCAAACACCAGCATCCCATCACCCGAGCATCGTTGCGTTCTGGAATCTCATTAATCTGAGATCAGATCTTTTCCAGGATTTACTTTCCGGGTTGATATAAACCGTAATCACTTCTACTGATTAAAGAGGGGAGGGGAGATGGGGGGGGGGCTATTTCTCGCCTTCGCAGAAGGACTGGATTAGGATTTCACTTATAAGAGGATTATTCCATTCGCAATATGATTTCTCTCAAACCGCGAGCTAGTTATAAACTTAATTACAGCGGAGGATTCTCCTTCGGCTGCGTGGATTTGGCATAGGGCTTCACCCGGGAAGGTGAAATGCCCTCTGTATATTACAAGACTAATCAGGGTATGGATAATCGGTTAGTATTAAAAGCCATATTAGCTACAAGGGAACCTCATTCCTTAAGGTAAAGTATTTATGAAATTGAATTTCTTTACCATGACAAAACAAGTACTAAACTTATGTTTTATCTTTATCATTTTACAATTCAAATTGGTATTCTGTATGGATATTCAGTTAGTATTAAAAGCCATATTAGCTACAAGAGATCCTAATATCAAATGGTAATGCATTTATTCGCCCTAAAGAAACAATTACTGATATGATATGTTATTTATTATTTATTTTACAATTTAATTTCATAATCTGGGTATGGATATTCAGTTAGTATTAAAAGCCATATTAGCTACAAGAGATCCCAATTTCTTCAGGTAAAGCATTTATGAGATTCAGTTTATTTGCCCTGACGAAAAAGTTACAGAACTGATAGTTTTTTTTTTTACAATTTAATTTCATAATCTGGGCATGAATAATCAGTTTGTATTAAAAGCTATATCAGCCATAAGGGATCCAAATACCTTAAGGTAGAGCATTTATTAAACTGAATATTTACCTTGACGAAAAATTTACTGAACTGATATTTTTTATTTACTTTTTTATTGCATAATTTAGTAGTGAATAATACGTTAGACTTCTATGTTTCTCTACGATGCCCATGGCCTTAAAAATGTGTAGGTTTGAAAAAAATCCTATATTTTTATTTTAAGTATTAGATATTCGAGGGACTTATATGGGAATAATTCAATTCAGGGAACAGGATACAGTACTTTAATTCAGTGAAGAAAAGAGCAATTGTTTTTGAGCAGCAAAAAGGATTTTAATTTTATTCAAAACAAAATAGAATATTCACCCTTGACTGAAGTATTAAAAATTGTTAGACGATTTCAAAAATGGATTACAACATAGAAAAAGACATTTTCCCTGTAAAATATCGGAGAGAGACTATCTCTCTCTCTCTCTCTCTCTCTCTCTCTCTCTCTCTCTCTCTCTCTCTCTCTCTCTCTCTCTCAGCTTCTGATGAATAACACAGCTGCAGGGAAGGGTCTTCCACATTCTACGTTTGTAGCATCGACGAAAATAAACAAATTTTTGTTCACTTTTGAATCCTAAGCTTGGAATAAAGGGGAATAGGATCCTTCCCCTGCGTTTTTTTTTTCTTTTTTTTTAGAAAAGGCAAATTTGTTTTTTCCTTTTTTCAGTTTTTTAGTAGGAGAAAAGCCAAATTTATTTTTCATTTTTAGTTCGTTTAGAAAAGCAAAATTTGTTATACATTTTTAGTTTTTTCTTAGAAAAGCCAAATATGTTTTTCATTTTTAATTTTTTTTAGAAAAGCCAAATTTGTTTTTCATTTTTAGTTTTTTAGGAAAAGCTAATTTGTCTTTCGTTATTAGCTTTTTTTAGAACAGCCAAATTTGTTTTTCATTATTGGTTATTTTAGAAAAGCCAAATTTGTTTTTCATTTTTAGTTTTTTTTAGAAAAGCCAAATTTGTTATTTCTTTTTAGTTTCTTTTTAGAAAAATTAAATTTATTTTCCCTTTTTAGTGTTTTATTTAGAAAAGCCAAATTTGTTTTTATTTTTATTTAGAAAAGTTAAATTTGTATTTCATTTTTAGTATTTTTTAGAAAAACCAAATCTATTTTCCATTTTTAGTGTTTTTTTTATAAAAGCCAAATTTGTTTTAAATTTTTTTTAGAAAAGCCAAATTTATTTTTCATTTTTTAGAAAAACTAGATTAATTTTCCATTTTTTTGTGTTTTTTTTAGAAAAACCAAATTTGTTTTTTTATTATTAGTTTTTTTTTTAGAAAAGCCAAATTTGTTTTTTTATTTTAGTTTTTTTTTTAGAAAAGCCAAATTTGTTTTTCATCTTTAGGAAATAGTTGGTGATCGAGTCGATCGCTGCTCGCACTTTAGTTTCAGCTGAAATCTGAGTAAAGAGAAAGAATTTTCACATAAAGTTTTTTACTTTCAGTCTCAGTAGGAAGAGAAGAGCTTAATAGGTTAAGAATTACGACCACTATTTTATTTGCGAATGCGTTTCGTTGTTTCTTCATAAGGACATTTTCAAGCCTAAAGGAGACGTTGCAGTATTTTCTCTCAGCGAAAAGTTTTAAACTATTCCTCCCTGGCGTTCAGTTATGGATTCGGTGTAACTTTTCATCTGAAGCTTTCATCTATTTCAGTAGTTTATTTATTGATGAAATTAATACGAATAGTGACCACATATATAGAGTTAGTCATGTATCACTATTTTAAATAATAATATTCTAGAATGATCGATTTATATCAATTTTCATTAAACTTATGTTCATGAGTAAATGCGTACTCATAGTTCATATAGAAATGTATTTTTATCGGCAATAATACAAAATACATTCCATTATTTGCATGAGAACGAAAATACGATAAATATTTACATTTTATAATCGTATCATTTTGGAGCCTTCCTAATATGTTGCAGTTTCCGAAACTCTCTTCTCTCTCTCTCTCTCTCTCTCTCTCTCTCTCTCTCTCTCTCTCTCTCTCTCTCTCTCTCTCTCTCTCATAAGTGTGATAAATATTTATACTTTATAATCTTATCTCTTTGGAGCCTTCATAATAGGTCGCAGCTTCCGAAATTCTCTCTCTCTCTCTCTCTCTCTCTCTCTCTCTCTCACGAATATGTGTGATAAATATTTATACTTTATAATCGTATCTTTTTGGAGCCTTCATAATAGGTCGCAGCTTCCGAAACTCTCTCTCTCTCTCTCTCTCTCTCTCTCTCTCTCTCTCTCTCTCTCTCTCTCTCTCTCTCTCTCTCACGGATAGGTGCAAATCCAATGATGAGGATAATGTTGCTGGATTCGCCAGAAAAATGATTGAATTATTAATGAGATAATTGCACCGGATATTTCAGATGGCGAAACTCATTTTTATGGATGGGACTGGATGTTCTGTTATGCAAAGTGAAAAGTAATGAGTTTCTGTATGGGACGAGAAAAGACTGGGAATATGAGAATAATTCTAAATTAAAACTACTAAATGGTGATCACGCATTAGAATTCTCCTCTCTCTCTCTCTCCTCTCTCTCTCTCTCTCTCTGTTCATGAATATTTGTACATTCTTTCCTAAAATTCATGTATTTTAAGTATGCTTATAATATTGTAACAACATAATCATTTACCGACAGCGCGTATATTTGTGTGTAATGAATATTTTTTTTTATTGCAAGACATGAGATATAGATTGGATGTATTCTTAACAATTACTCCGAAATATTTTTCGACCTGTTCAGTTATAAAACAGAAATACAATTCAGGGTACATTTTAACAGCCACGTTACGGACATACCTCGAGCAAATGTAATTCCCTCGAGATTATACTTTTTTGTACAATTATTTTTGAAATAATTTTCCTGCGTTTATTTCTTTATAATTATAGTTCTACCTTACTCTGTATGCTCTAATTACTTCCGGAGAAGACACAGAGAAAAATCGTAATAAATTGGAAATTGGGATACTCCATTTTCATTCAACGGCAGTGCTCTGAATACATAAAAAGAAATATGTTAGGTGTTTTGCTAAAGCTTTTGAAATGTAAACTTATGCTATGAAACCTAGGTTACTGTTATAAATCATCAAAGATTTACGGATGAAAATATCATGTTTTTTTTAAGTGAAAATTTATTATCACTTTTTTAAGGAATTATGAAGCTAATAAGGCATCTAAATTTTTTCTGTAAAATATGGTAAACGCTTTTTGAATTAACATGGAAGATTTTCTTTCATTTTTTGTGAAGCTGATTGTTCTCTTTCTCACAATTTAGATGCAAAAGAATTATACGAAATTTAGGCATCTTCTTTCCTACAATATTTTCATTTTTAAATGCGGCCCAAACACGGGTAATTTATCATTAAGAATTCTTCACGATTCAAATTACGGGCGTTCCACTGAGGGGTGAGAGACGTGTATTCCTGGTGATAGAAGTTCACTCTCGACGTGGTTCGGAAGTCACGTAAAGCCGTTGGTCCCGTTGCTGAATAACCACTGGTTCCGTGCAGCGTAAAAACACCATACAAACAAACAAACAAATGATTCAAATTAGACATTGTTTCTAATTTAGTGTGTTGTGAACAATTTGAAGGTGATTAAAAATGCTAGAAATGTCAAGAAGACTGAAAAAAAGAATTACTTTGTCTATAAAAACGAAGATAATGTTCTGATTACATCAAGTGCTTATCTGGGGTCTTCCAAGATTATTATATAAAGTGGATAGAGAGAGTGAAGCCTTAGTTTCTATGTGTGAAGACAGCAAATAAAACAGAAGAGTAACAAACATGGAGAAGTCTTTTATAGACGTTAGAATTTGTGAGTCTCATGGTTTATTCAAAATATTGACCATTTACTGCTCACCAATTAAATTGGATAGCAAGAACTACAAATACAAAAGGCGATCATTTACCAGATTTTGCTACCAAGAAATATCTAAGGCACTTGATGGACAAACCAGCAAGACGGAAAATTATACTAGTTTAGTATTTTCCATCTGAGGGAAATGTGGTAACGAATCGATAAATAATTTTTTGGTTTATTCAATAGTTTTGTAACACTGCCCAAACAATTCTCTGATGACAGTTCGTGCTACTGGCGACGAACCTAATGTTATATAAGTCGATTTAATCCTCCACTCTGCGTCCTGCAAATGAGTTTTCTTTATAAAGAAATTCAGCATGAAAATGTCTTTCTCACTGGCTATAAATTTTGGACTTTAATATTCCCCTCTAGAGGATATTTACACAAAAACAAATCCCCTTAAACGTTCAATATACATGCATTAATGCATATATATATATATATATATATATATATATATAGATATATATATATACTAATAATATATATATATATTATATATATATATATATATATTTATATATATATATATATATATATATATATAATATACATATATATGTGTGTGTGTTTGTGAGTAATTTTACTTGAATGTTTAATCGTGCTTATTCTTACCAACATTTATCTATATATTTTTCTATTATGAGAAATTGCACGTTCATCCCCACGTTAAATTTTATCTGTCATTGACGATTTTTTCCACGAAATGAAAATGATATTCTTAAGACCGTTGGAACTCGAATTGCACTGAAACCAAGCATTCCAGGAACCTCGTTCTCTCTTTTCCAATCGAATCCCAAATCGAGGGTCTTCTTTTTAACGGTCTGGAAAAAGTCAGACGAAAAAGGTTTGTTGGGTCACCGCTAAGTTCAAAGGTTTTATTCGTACCCATCGTCTTTTTTTATGTGATTATAAAATCTGTTCCATAAAATCTTCCCTTGTTTATCATTTTTATTCCCTGCTTCCTATGACGTCAAAGATAATATTTCGCGATAGATATGACGTAAATTCCTCCACATTTTCCATTCCATTTGATCGCACGTTTTATTGTCTCTTCGTTTTGTTGCTGTGTTCGAAAAATTAGTTGTAATATTTGTATTGTTGTGTAATTGTTCTATATTTTTATTATGATTAAGTGTTTTTACTCGAGATAAACTTGTACTGAATTACAGTATCCTTGAATTGGAGAGTAAAGTCAGAGTTTTCCCATATTTATAAACAAGTCTCATATAGTCTTAATGAGAAAAATTGTGATACAATAACTATTATTTTTTTACTTCACAGATATCCCTCTTAATTATCTAGGCATGACTAAGTACACTTGCATATGGCCATCAAGAATCGTCTGCTACAATAATTTCATTAATAACATCTGATGTCACTGACGGGTCTCTTGTAGTGGCTGATGCATAATACCCTAATACAATACTGTGCAGTTGTATTTATATTAACGTTATTAAATGTTTTAATAGGGTTAAAATTACGGTATTAGTAATATACAGAGGGAGGGTGTGTGTGTGTATGTATGTTTGTTGAGAGAGAGAGAGAGAGAGAGAAAGAGAGAGAGAGAGAGAGGCATATAGATTGTAAGCTAAGTTTACAGACAGACGTCCTTTACGATTTCTTAAATTCAAGTAACCTCTATATTTAGCGCCAATGAAATTTACATACACACATACGCACACACATTCCAATCCAACATTAATATTGCCAGAAGAAGAAGCAGGAGGAAGCATTACTTTCCATTCCAGGCTGATCCCATTCCTACCTATATTGGTTTGGCTTCTTGCGCCTTTCCAATTCTGAGTTGAACTTCTAATACCTCTCCTAATCGCATGATGCTTTGAATTGTGTACTCAACGAACCTAGGACACGGAATTTTGTATTATTTACAGCCTAAATTTCTATTTTAGATCTTTTGACTATTTTGTTTCATTGAAAATTATAGCATCATCTTTAGAATTAGATCGACAGCGAAGTATCTGTATCGCTTTCATTATTGTTTTCTCTGTAAGGAAAGGTTGTGTAATATTGTCCAGTGTTCATTTCATCAAATATATCAAATATATATATATATATATATATATTATATAGTATATATATTATTACTATATATATATATAGATATATATATTTATATATATATATATTATATATTATATATATATGTGTGTGTGTGTGTGTGTGTGTGTGTGTGTGTATGTATATATATATATATATATATATATATATATATATATATATATATATATATATATATATATATATATATATATATATATATATATATATATATATATATATATATATATATATATACTATATATATATATGTATATATATATATATATATATATATATATATATATATACGTGTGTATGTGTACAGATTCTTATAAGGGCACAGGAAATGTAAAATATGGCCTTGTATTTGCGTCTGAGATATACTGAATTGTGAATGGTTATTGTCTGAGATCAAGTTGGCCATATGCCAGAACGAGATTTTGCTCATGGAGCAGCCCATAAGAGATAAATATCATGTGAAAGAGTTAACGATGATCATGAAGAAACTGTTAATTTCGACAGGCGAACCTGAAACCCATTTGATACCTAATACGCCCATTGGTAGGTGATAAAGAAATATAGCAGAGAATCCTGGCAAGTCGTAAACAGCCAGTAAGGAAAACGGGAAAAACATGATCGTAAGAAAAGTGGGAACCTGGAAAAAACCCTACGGTTTTGTTATGCCGTATTTCACTTACTCCAGACGCTGAGTTATCTTATAGGAAACGCTTCTATCTATCTTGAGTTGGATATCGATGCAGGAAACGGAAGGATTTAAGGCAGGAAAAATATTGAGGTTACGCCTTGACTTATGGGCAGACATGCTGCGTATTTCCTGCATGCTGTCAGTATATTTATTGGCTCTTTCTCCTCTCTGAAAAGGACTGTAGAGTCGTGTTTATGGTGGGCTAAAGGGACACAATTCTAGCGCTCATCGCTGATTGGTTGGCGTCTCTCCCACGTAAACCGACTAACGGATTATAGTCGATCGTTCTTTGACGTAATCTCGGTAACTGACTGATGGCGTTACCAACTGCTCTGGGTCCTAGGGGCTTCTTGCCCAGGGGTCTTGATCCGTGGTGCCACTGCCGGTGGATGTGGTTGTTGTTGTAGATGGTTTCCTGTTACTCGAAGGAGGAGGAGATGTTCCTACCTAACGCCTAAGGAGGGTTCTTCTTTTACAATAATATAGAGCGCTTGTATGATGTGGAAGTAGCTGCACTCCCGTGCGCTGTCAAAGACGTTTGTATTCGATATATATTGCGTTCTCATAGTTCAGTGTAAGACTTCACCGGCTTTACGCTATGTCATCACTTACTCTACCAGTAATCTTTGCATTTTGATCATGAAACGCAACCAGCTTTTATCGTTCTCCAATCTAGGCCAGGGATAATTCCCCCCTTTACTCTAAGTGACTTGCTTTCTGAATATGGGACCATCTAGAAGATAACCTATATATGGAGAGTAAATCTAGCCTATTATTTGTTAAAATTATTCGTTTCGATAATAATTTCTTTTGATCATAAACAAACTAACGACAAAAAAATGTATGCAGTTTAAAATTAATCAACCTCCATCTTTCTTCCTTTTGGTTTACGAAAATCGCTGTTTTTGAGGTTCTTGGAAATAAACAAATCTTTTACCCGTTCCTTGATCTGGCATTACTTTCGAAGTTATAACACACAGCTTTAAAACGCATTTGGTAAGCGAATCGATATTTATATTTATTTGTTTATCATATAAGATTTTACAGGAAATATTTGTTTTTAATGGCTGTCTCAATCCTAAGCCTGGAGAAACTCTGAGAAACAGTTTATTTTTTTATTTGAGGAATTGTGACTTTTTTATTTGAAAAATTCCGATTTATTTTGTAAGAATTCCGATTTTTATTATCTGAAGAATTCCGACCGTTCCAAATTAGAGGAATTCCGACTTTTTTTTTCTTAATTCTATTGGATTTTTTCAGGGGGAATGCCGTTAGGTATAATCTCCATACCTAAAATCTGTATTAAGCCTTCTGTGATGTTTTTTCCTCCCTTTTTGGATATTTTTTAATGTAATATCTATTTGTCCTTGAACTCTCATTGAATTACATTTATATGTTTTTTTATCATTATTTTCTATTGATCTGCACTTTGCAGAAAAGACCAGATCCACTCAATAATTAAGAATTCAAAGAATACTTCATCGTTCAAAACCGTCGTCACTTCACTGTCTTCTCTAACCGATTTCCCTACTTCCTAGTTATCTTTCTTCTTTCTCTCATGCACATATTTTTCCGACCATCTTATGTTCCCTCTCCTTTCATCTTACTTCTCCTCCCTTCCAGCATCTTGATAATAATTTTCGTTTCGTCTACTCCTCAGCCTCAGCCTCTTACTCTCTTTGAATTAATGAGAAAGGGAGGAAAGAGAGCCAGCAGGTAGCGTACAGAATGCCAACATGCTGTTTATTTAAAAGTTCAGCCTCGTAATTGGGTATTACTGGCCTACTAACGAAAAATAAACATGACTTTGGGATGTCTCCGCCTTAGGAACTATTTGCACTTTTGAATATTTGATATCGCCTTTGTATTCCTTATTTCCAAGAGTTTCTTCTTTAGTTGTATGAATGCTTTTCGACGTTTTTACTGATTCACCTTGGCCTCTTTAGCTCACAGACCTCTACGCAGGCAAAGGTCAAGAAATAGGACAGAATTGTGGGGAAGTGAGATGAAAATCATTTGCAACACTAAAATCTGGATTAACAAAAGAACGTATTACAAGTTGTGTCTTGGAGAGAATTAATACTTTTATATGTAATCGTATTTATCATTTATTTCTCATCAAGTATATAATTATCCTTTTTAAAATTCATTTTATATTGGTTTTATTTAATTTCATTTATATTATTGGAGTTTTATGGAGTGACGATGATTGACAACTGCCACCTGTCAAAAGTGATTTCCATCAAAGTTCCATCAGGAATTTCATGGCGTTTAGGTCCATGACGTTAATCAGGTTGAAGGGAAATTAGAAAAGGATGTTATGTATTTTAAGCTACTACTCGTGTTTTAAAACTCGCTGTTTATTTCAGTATTTTTGTAAGTGAGAGTTTATTGGTTGTTATTTAATATATAAATGCAAGAAACGAAATTCGAGTTTGATGAAAAAAGTACAATGTATTTTCATGCAGTACAAACTCAAGCAGATCACCACACATACAATACACCCACGTGAATATAATATATATATATATATATATATATAGACATATATATATATATATATATATATATACTATAGATGGTATATATATATATATATATATATATATATAGATATATATATATATATATATATATATATACATATATACTATATATATATATATATATATATGATATATATATATATATATATTATATATATATATATATATATATATATATATATATATATATATATATTCACGTGGGTGTATTGTATGTGTGTATGTGTGTGTATCTATATATATATATCTATATATATATATATATATATATATATATATATATATATATATATATATATATATATATATAGATATATAGAATATATATATCTATATATATATATATAGATATATATCTATGATATATATATATATATTATATAGATATATATATCGATATATATATATATATATATATATATATATATATATATATATTACTATATATAAGATATATATATATATATAGATATATAATATATATATATATATATATATATATATATATATAATATAGATATATATATCTATATATATATATATATATATATATATATATATATATATATATATATATATATATATATATATATATATATATACATTAAGATCATATCACATTTCCGTGATTCATATACATATATCGAGCTACAATGTCCTTTAATATCTAATTCGCTCTACCTCGGAATTAATATATTTTTTCATATATGCTTTAACCGAAGGGGAAATTTTTTCTCGATAATAGATTTGCCTGGACCAGGGCGCGAACCTATGGATCCTTTCAAACCCAGGAGCGTCAGTGAAGCTTTACCTACTACACCACCGCGAGAGGCTAAAAGTTCATGTCGCCTCTCACCCTCATATACCTTTCGCGCGCAGGTAATTAGTGGTTTGGAGACAACATCAACCCACCTCGACTCCGGTAGTGTTTGTAGTGCTTTTGACAGCACGTAGCCAATCTATAAGTCATATCACATTTCCGTGATTCATATACATATATCGAGCTACAATGTCCTTTAATATCTAATTCGCTCTACCTCGGAATTAATATATTTTCATATATGCTTAACCGAAGGGGAATTTTTTCTCGATAATAGATTTGCCTGGACCAGGGCGCGAACCTATGGATCCTTTCAAACCCAGGAGCGTCAGTGAAGCTTTACCTACTACACCACCGCGAGAGGCTAAAAGTTCATGTCGCCTCTCACCCTCATATACCTTTCGCGCGCAGGTAATTAGTGGTTTGGAGACAACATCAACCCACCTCGACTCCGGTAGTGTTTGTAGCTTTTGACAGCACGTAGCCAATCTATAAGTCATCTCACATTTCCGTGATTCATATACATATATCGAGCTACAATGTCCTTTAATATCTAATTCGCTCTACCTCGGAATTAATATATTTTCATATATGCTTAACCGAAGGGGAATTTTTTCTCGATAATAGATTTGCCTGGACCAGGGCGCGAACCTATGGATCCTTTCAAACCCAGGAGCGTCAGTGAAGCTTTACTACTACACCACCCCGCGAGAGGCTAAAAGTTCATGTCGCCTCTCACCCCATATACCTTTCGCGCGCAGGTAATTAGTGGTTTGGAGACAACATCAACCCACCTCGACTCCGGTAGTGTTTGTAGTGCTTTTGACAGCACGTAGCCAATCTATAAGTCATATCACATTTCCGTGATTATATATATATATATATATATATATATATATATATATATATTATATATATATATATATATATATGTATATATATATATATATATATATATATATCTATATATATACATATATATATATATATATATATATATATATATAGATATATATATATATATATATATATATATATATATATATATATATATGTTGTAACCAATAACCATAGGGAATAAAACCATAAGGGAAAATGCCTTTTAGGTCTAATGGGTAGGAAAAATGGTAATTAGACCTAACGGTTTTTTCGTATTATTATTTAACTTAAATGATGTATTAAATTTTCCTAAAATCGTTTAGCTTAAATGTATACAAATAAGTAAACAACTACCAGGAGGAGAGGGTGTCTCTCTCTCTTTTTCTCTCTCTCTGCGCGTGTACAACCACACCGCATGGTATCCATTTATTTATTTATTAATTAATAATGATAATAATAAAAGGTTAAGAACAACGACAATAATAATAATAATTAATGCTGATGATGATGATGATGAAGAATACGACGACGACGACGACGATTATCGTTTTTGGAGTCGAAACTACTTCTTGGGGTAAGTAAGTAAGTAAGTAAATAAGTAAGTGAGCCCAAACAAACAGACAAAAAAAATTTTCATCATCTATCTACGACTAGTACATTATTAATTATTATTATTATCTTAAAAAATAAAAGTTACAGGTTTTTTTTTAATATATTTTACAGATGAAGACGGTGATATTGTTCAACTAACATTCCGCCGAGATGATATTAGAAAAGAAAAAAGTGATTACTTTTCCATTCACATTAAGCCACCACCATCGCCATCGCCACCACCATCATCATCATCATCGTCGTCGTCGTTAAAATCGAATAATAATAATAATAATAATAGATTAAAGAACGTCGCGTTGTTGAGCCAGAAAGCCGCCACCGCCACCACTGCCGCCGCCGTTTCTTTAACAGAAGGATTATCGCAATTCATCGAATATCTACCGGAAAATGTCGTGTTAATATCGTATAATAATCATCGTTTTCAAGCGTACTACCTTATAAAAAGCCTTTTGGCAAACAACAACAACAACAACAATGACGACGACGACGACTTGTTAGAACAATTTCGCAAAAAGGTCGTGGGGTTTTCCGACAGTTATTTAATTTACTTACGCCTTTATCCTCCCAACATTGCCCCATACAGCCCTTCCACTTACGAGCTAGAAGATCTTTTCGAATATTTTTCCGACAGTTTTATTTCCGAACCGTTGTTACACGGTAATGATGATGATGATGATGATAACGTGATGAAAATAAAAAACCTGACAAAACTCCTCCGTCTTCATATAATCGAAAAGGGTTTGTTCAATTTAATTTACGAATATACCCGAACGGTGGATTCTATCCTCGACGATGTTAAAATGAAATGAAAAAAAATTAATTATTATTATTATTATTATTATTATTCCGAATTTTATGTTCAAAAATAATGTAATAATTGTTTCATTACTTCAAATGAGCAACCAAATAATTTTTATGATGGTTTTTTTTTCAGAAAAACATTTGTGCTGATTTCGCTACGCATTTTATACTTTTTTTAAAAAACTTGTATAAAAAAAATTTGAAAATGTGAATCTTTTTTAAAATTTAAACATTTATTTTTATCAATTCCGTGACGGTATTATTATTATTATTATCATCATCATCATCTCGAAAAAGACGTTTTTGTATAGATTTTCCCGTATTTTGCCTATCTAAGAGCAACGGCGATGATGATGATTTTCGTCGTCGAATAGAAAATTTAGGACGACGACGACGACGATGATGATGATGATGACATTCTTTCATTAAAGGAATGATATGTAAAGCGAACAAGTCGATAATTTCGCATATATCTCCGTGTGAAATACTAATTGATGCTAATATTATTTTCAAAATGTAATTAATAACATTTTTATCTAAAACTATTCCCATACCCTTTGTTATATTTTTAATATATCTTTTCATTTTCTTAGTATAAAACCTTTTAATTTCATCCCTTTTTGTCATTGGTTATCTTATCTTTTTTTAATTAAGAAGAAGAATCGATTCTTTTTTTATTTTTTTAAATAAAAAAAAATAATAGGAATAATAATAAAAAATAATAATAATAATGAGATGATGATGATGATAAACATTGTTGTATTTATTATTATTTGCAAAAAAAATATATATCTATATATATATAGTTCGACTGAGAAAAAAAAGTAGTAGTAGTAATAGTTTTCAATTGCACATTCTAAAATGAGAAAGGGTTTTTAAAAAAAATGTACGCTACTACTACTACTACTATTACTATTACTACTACTGTCGCTGCTGATGCTGCTGCTGCTGCTGCTGTTGTTGTTATATGACGATTAATTAATTGAGAGAAAAAAAAATGATCTGTATGTGATAAAATAATAATAATAATTATTATTAGTACACATTTATTAGGCACGATATTACAAATTTTTAAAAAATAATTTTTTTAATTTCCAAACAAAAATAAATGAAGACAATTTTCATTTTTCAATCAAAAAAGCGACAATGAATAAGATCAAAGCGGCGGCGGCGGTGGTGGCGGTGAATAAGACGACCAACAACAACTTGTATAACAAATTATTATTTCAATTATTTACCAATATTCCCAATCATGATACGTCTGATACAATTTTAGATGGTCAAAGTATTTTAAATTTAGTTAAAACGGTATCTTTAGCCACTAGTGATAACACTCAACTGGAACTTGATAGACGTGGCACTTTTGAGTTACTCGATGCCGAGCTCGCGACTGACAATTTTCAACATATCGTATTGGTATTCGTACCGGAGAATCATAGTATCGATGCGGATTATGTATACAAGGTAAAACAAAAACTCGGTAAACACGTCATTTTTGATATTTTTACTAAACCTACTAATGTAAATGATTTAAGAAAGATAAATGAATGGGCGGAGGAACGGGGATGGTCGGGGGATACAGTTTTAGATAGTATTCCTTCAGCTAGATATTCATTTTTCTGTCGATCAAGATTTGACGATAAATGGTTTTATAAATTTAATCCAGGTTGTACCAAACCTGAGCTTTTCCATACTGGCCCTCCTGAAGAATCGTTTCCCATTGATATGATGCATTATATAAAAGAGTGCCGGATTAAATGTGTCTCTCTAATGTTTGGACCATTAGATTGTAAAGTGTATCAAATACCTTACCGAAGTGATCGTAATAGTATGTTTGTCATTCTTCCCCATGAGATAGTTACGCCACGCGCATTAGTAGAAAACATATTGTCACACGCAAGTCTATATCAAATTATAGACGTAATGCGTAAACATGGATCGTATCAATCATTTTCCGGTATTACTATGCCCAAATTTATTCACAAAGTTAAATATAGTTTTAATCAAACATTTTCACATATACCCGAAATGCAAGCGTTAATAGAAACGCCAATGTTTATTAATAAAATGTTTAAAAATAACCAACGTGAGATCGAAAATGTGAATTACGAAGGCATTGTAGAAATTAAAAATGACGAAAGAGGTACATGTATACGATCTAGCGCGCATTGTTATATGATGGATGGTGGCCCCCCCGAACTTTTATTAAATAGACCATTTATATATCTCATTTGTAATGAAGATACGAATACAATTACATTTATCGGTACATTTACAGGTAAAACTATTTGAATAAATAAAAAATATGAATTCAAAAAATACTGCTATTCCTCTTCCTTCTACTTCTAATGATGATGATGATGATGAAAATGGTTTTTTATCTATTCGACATTTACCAGAGATTTCAACGACGACGACGATAACGTCTCCGATAAATATAAGTAATTTATTTACTTTTAATGATAATATTCCAGAAACACTACCGGAAATAGAATTGGATCGAATTCAAAATAGTAATAATAATAATGAATCTTTCCCCCCGGGTATATGGAGTGAAATTGTCACAACGATAGAAAATTTATTAAGTTCGCTACCCGAATTTCCTTCGCCACCATTTGCCAATATATCGTCGAATCAAAAAATTAAGCGAGTTGATGATGAAGTACAAGCCATTTTAAAAAGACATGGAATAAAAACGTCTAATGATAATAATAATGATGGAATGAAAATGTCTAATAATAATAATAATTTTTATTATAAAAATGATGACGGATTGAAAAAAGTTAATAATAATAATAATAACGATGATGGTGAAGATAATTTATTATTACGCGAACTTCAACAATTAATACGTAAATATAATCGTCATTCATAATTTTTTTATAAAAAAAATATACGTATATATATATGTAAGGTATAGTTTTTTTTTAAAATAAAAGATCAAAATGGAAAAAATTTATAATACAAATCATCGAGAGATTGTTTTACTTCCTAATTCTGTACAGGAATATCCGTATATCGTAAAGAAATTTTCTTTACGTAAAAATGATAAAAAAAATGTATATTTTAATATAGATAAAACATTAGCTAAACAATCTATTAGATTAAAAAATGTAGCGAATAAATTAATTTTAATGAATACATCCCAAAACAAGACTGTTGTAATAAAACCGGGTGCTCTTTTAGCTAATGCGAGGTTATGTCAAACTACTTGTCCCGATTTAGTATTAAAAGAAGAGAGTAGTAGTAGTAGTAGTAGTAGTGGTGGTGGTGAGAATAATAATAATGACGACGATGATAAAAAGGGGAAAGGGGAAATCCCACAAGGAGGAAAGGGAGGATTTGGTTCTACCGGCATATAAAAAATGGATTTTATAAAATATTGTATAATTTGCCAAAACTTTTTTTTAATTATTATTACAACTTTAATAATAATGATAATAATTGTCCATATTGTTTTTCTTCATTTTATAAACGCATTTATGTCAATGTTTCAAAGAATAATAATAATAATTTTACTCCTCCTAAATATTAATTGCATTTCGCATGATGAGAAAAAGAGGCGAGTTCTAATAGTGGTGGAAAATTCATTCTGCGTAGTGAAGATTTTCGTAATAAAAGTAATGTAACTAAAAAATCTCATATTTACGTGAATATATGATGATGCTGATGATGATGATTATAAACTAGTTATACTTTTATAATTATATAAGAATGCGTTAAAAATCGCACTTGGAATAAAAAGTTTAAATTTTGTTTTATAATCGGATTCAGCCATTGTTTTCAGAAACGAAATGACATTTTGATTAATTTTATCATTAGCCTCGTCTCTAATATTTATATTTTTCATATCTAATACCTTATAGAATAAATATAAAAGGGATGAAATAAACATGTATCCATGATTATCATCATTAATAAATTCAAAATAAAAATTTTATCCATTTTTTTATATATCGACCTATAATATTCATATCATTCAAATTAATTTTTTTTTTTACAAAGTAAAGGCTATCTATACCTGTTTTTGCCATCCTCTATTTCTTTATTTTATTTTTTCTAAATTTAAGTTTTCCATTTCATTTGGAATGAGAAATCTTTTACACTTGTATTGTTTCGATACAATATACTTAAGAGTATAATCTATATCAACTGGTTCGGATAATATATACTTTACTTTCATCATCATCATTATGATTATTTTTTAAATTTAAAAAAAAGATATAGTAGTAGTAGTAATCATCCTTTTTAAAAACTCTTATTACTCATATATATTATTATAATCATCATCATAATGCATAAAGACAATGTAATGATTATTCCACTTCATC
>NC_061094.1:44747454-44749954 GCF_015104395.2 Macrobrachium nipponense
CTTCGAGTAACAGGAAACCATCTACAACAACAACCACATCCACCGGCAGTGGCACCACGGATCAAGACCCCTGGGCAAGAAGCCCCTAGGACCCAGAGCAGTTGGTAACGCCATCAGTCAGTTACCGAGATTACGTCAAAGAACGACCGGCTATAATCTGTTACTTGGTTCACGTGGAAGCGACGCCAACCAATTAGCGATGAGCGCTAGAATTGTGTCCCTTTAGCCCACCGTAAACACGACTCTACAGTCCTTTTCAGAGTGGAGAAAGAGCCAATAAATATACTGACACATGCAGGAAATACGCGGCATGTCTGCCAATAAGTCAAAGCGGCAACTCACTTTTTTCCCGCCTTAAATCCTTCCGTTTCCTGCATCAATATCCAACTCAAGATAGATAGAAGCGTTTCCAATAAGATAACTCAGCGTCTGGAGTAAGTGAAATACGGCATAACAACACCGTAGAGTTTTTTCCAGGTTCCCACTTTTCTTACGATCATCTTTTTCCCGTTTTCCTTATTGGCCGTTTACGACTTGCCAGGATTCTCTGCTATATTTTCTTTACCACCCACCAATAGGCGCATTAGGTATCAAATGGGTTTCAGGTTCGCCTGTCGAAATTAACTTCCTTCATGATCATCATTAGCTCTTTCACATTATATTTATCTCTTATGGGCTGTTCCTTGAACAATAGCTTGTTCTGGCATATGGCCAATTTGATCTCAAAAAACTAATCATTCAAAATTCATTTTATATCAGACGGAGAATGACATATTTTACATTTTCTGTGCTCTTATAAGAATATATATATATATATATATATATATATATATATATATATATATATATATATATATATATATATATATATATATACATATATATATATATAATATATATATATATATATATATATATATATATATATATATATATATATAATATATATATATATATATAATATATATATATATATATCTATATATATATATATATATATATATATATATATATATATATATAATATATATATAATATATATATATATATATATATATATATATACATGATCAAATGGAAACGTTCCTGACGGTGCTCCTGACCACCATTGATGAAATGAACACTGACAATTATTACACAACCTTTCCTTGCAGAGGAAAACAATAATGAGAGAGATACAGCTACTTCTCTGTCGATTAAATTCCAAAGATGATGCTATAAAATTTTCAATGAAACAAAATAGTCAGAAGATATGCAAATAGAAAATTAGGCTGTAAATAATACAAAATTCTGTGTCCTAGGTTCGCTGAGTACACAATTCAAAAGCATCATGCGATTAGGAGAGGTATTAGAATTTCAACTTAGAATTGGAAAGGCGCAAGAAGCCAAAACCAATATAGGTAGGAATGGGATAATCCTGGAATGGAAAGTCAGGCTTCCTCCTGCTTCTTCTTCTGGCAATATTAATGTCGGATTGGAATGTCTGTGCGTAGGTTTGTATGTAAATTTCATTGGCACTAGATATAGAAGTTACTTGAATTTAGGAAACCGTAAAGGACGTCTGTCTGTAACTTAGCTTACTATCTGTATGCCTCTCTCGTCTCTCTCTCTCTCTCTCTCTCTCTCTCTCTCTCTCTCTCTCTCTCTCTCTCTTAACAACATACATAAACACACACACCTCCTCCCTCTGTATATTACTAATACCGTAATTTTAGCCCTATTAAAACATTTAATAGCATTAATATAAATACAAATGCACAATACTGTATTAGGGTATTTTGCTTCAGCCACTACAAGACAAGGGACACATCAGTGACATCAGATGTCATTAAGAAATGATTGTAGCAGACGATTCTTGATGGCCATATGCAAGTGTACTTAGTCATGCCTAGATAATTAAGAGGGATATCTCTGAAGTAAAAAAATAACAGTTATTGTATCACAATTTTTGCTCAATAAGGCTATATGAGACTTGTTTATAAATATGGGAAAACTCTGACTTTACTCTCTAATTCAAGGATAGTGTTATTCAGAACAAGTATATCTCGCGTAAAAACAATAAATCATAAGAAAAATATAGAATAATTACACAGCAATACAAATATTACAACTAATTTTTCGAATACAGCAACAAAATGAAGAGAAAATAAAACGTGCGATCAAATGGAATGGAAAATGTGGAGAATTTACGTCATATCTATCGCGAAATATTATCTTTGACGACATAGGAAGCAGGAAATAAATAAACAAGGGAAGATTTTATGGAACAGATTTTATAATCACATAAAAAAAGACGATAGGTACGACGAATGAAACCTTTGAGCTTAGCGGTGACCCAACGAACCTTTTTTTCTCTGACTTTTTCTAGAGCGTTAAAAGAAGACGACCCTCGATTTGGGATTCGATTGGAAAAAAGAGGACGAGGTTCCTGGAATGCTTGGTTTCAGGGGCAGTTCGAGTTCCGCGATCTGAGAATATTATTTTCATTTCATGGAAAGAA
>NC_061094.1:44762454-44767658 GCF_015104395.2 Macrobrachium nipponense
CACAATATTTGGATCAAGAAATTGAATACATAAGAAAAATAAGGAAAGATTTATGTTATCCTTCACATATATTAGACATTTGTTATAATAAAGCCCACAAAAAGTTTTATACTGTAAATAACACACAGAAAGAAAATTCTAAGAAACATTCCTCAGTTTGCCTTATTTTAACGGATTTGAAACCATTAAACCATTGTTAAAAGCTTTTAATGTCAACCTTGTTTTTTCCTATAATAACACACTAAAAAGAATGTTAATAAAAAATGCCCCAGAGAAAAGCAACAAAATAATATATAAAATTCCATGTATGGATTGTCCCTCATTCTATCTCGGACAGTCCAGCAAAGGCTTAGAAGTAAGGCTAAGCCAGCATAAATACTCTGAAAAACAAAAAAAAATGGGCAAAAATCTAATGCACTATTCATTCATTTAAGTGAAAACAACCACCGAATTAATTGGATTGATAGTTCAGTAATTGCATGGTCAAGAGATGTCTTATCACGAAATCTTTTAGAATCTGCTTTAATACAACTTACTTTTCATTGTAATTTCAATGTTAGTCTGGCCTTTTCCATTTAGACCCTTGTATCTGTAACATGTTTAAGAATGACCTCAAAGATATAATTACTGACTTAAATAAAAATCAGTTGCCTTAGAATTAATAAATTTTGTTGTAATGTATGTCTGTCATGTTTTGGGAATATGGTTTTGTTTACCAAGTTCCGAATAGCTGTCACCTATAATCCTTTAATTGTCTGGAGATTGTATCTGAGATGATTGTCTTAAACCTTTAATTGCACCATTGTTTATGCTTGTTTGGGAAGGTTTCTTATCTTCCAGGTGTGTCGGATTCTAGGTACTAATCCCTTTATAATCCCTATCTGTCAGACCACTTATAACCAAACCTTATTGTATTGTCCTTTTCTCGTATCTATGTCAGTATCTGCTCAGTAAAGGACTTTTAAAGTCGAAAGATCTTGCAGACTCCTTCGTTTATTTTTCCTTCGTGGCATTTATCTTTATTTATGGATTTATCACGTTCCTAACATTCGTTATTCAGTTATACATACATATATATATATATATATATATATATATATATATATATATAGATCTATATATTATATATATATATATATATGTATTCATATATATATATATCTAATAAAAGGAGCCCATAAAAACACCAAAATGAGAGAGAAAAGTACTATATTTCAGAGACTGCTGTCTCTCTCTTCAGGTATATACCTGAAGAGAGAGACAGCAGTCTCTGAAATATAGTACTTTTCTCTCTACATTTTGGTGTTTTTTTATGGGCTCCTTTTATTAGATGGAATTCTGTTGTTACAGAACATTTTTACAGTCATATATATATATATATATATATATATATATATATATATATATATATATATATATATACCTGATTCACGAAGATATGCTTACTGCTAGGCCTTCGACACATGGTCCTTTAACTGGTGTCGAAAAGGCCTAGGAACCTCTCGTTTGTCAAATTTCTTTTTGTCAGGTTTCATTTGTGGCATTGTGGCATTTGACTTTATATATATATATATATATATATATATATATATATATATATATATACTAATATATATATATATATATATATATATATATATAAATATATGTATATTAATACATATATCTAAATTATACATAGTAACTATTATTTGAATTTCTCAAAATTGTCTAGATTTCTCTTTGCTAAAACTATCCATTTAATTCTATGTAAACTTAATCATTTACAACTGATTCACTTTGCCTACTATATATATATATATATATATATATATATATAATATATATATATATATATATATATATATATAAGGTATATCGGTACGTATATATACATAGTACTACTATCTTAATTTATCAAAGTTACTAAATTTATCTGTTCGTTATTGGTATTCACTTAATCTATGTAAAGGGAATGATTTACAACTGATTCACTTTGCCTTCGTGAATGGTACCTATATGGCGTCCTTATCTTACCTACCTTTTACGTATCAAATCTTATCTCTCAGTCTTTCTACATTTATTGTTATTAATTTTTTTTGCAATCTATTCCTTTTCATTTATACTAGCAAAGTTTCCTGCGGGAACGAGTATAAATGGCAGTTATTTTGCTAAACCATTTAGACCCTGTGTCTCAGCCTTCCTACATTTATTGCCGTTCATCTCTCTTGCATTTATTTCCTCTTTTTCATTTAAATGATAGTTATCTGTGCGAATCATTAATCAAAGTGAACGCGTCACAGCTCCGTCAGGAATTCCGTGGCAGAGAAAACAATAGGTTTTTATACCTTTTGTGAAATTTATTATCCAAATGAATAATCTGTTCGTGTCAGTCACTTTCACACACCTATGAAAAAAAAAAGAGGCAATGCCGACGTGTGCTTGGAATGAGACTTAATGAGTATATCTTATTTTGTTGCTTGATTTTGGTCATCTGGAAGTCAGAGGGAACTTGTTAGATGTGCAGGAAATGCCGAATTTCAGTATTAGAAACTGTATTATCTGTATTATTTTATTTATCAGCGTACCTTATATATATATATATATATATATATATATATATATATATATATATATATATATATATATATATATGTGTGTGTGTGTGTGTGTGTGTGTGTGTGTGTATGTATATATATATATGTGTGTGTATAATGTGTAAATGTATATACATATACATATATATATATATATATATATATATATATATATATATATATATATATATATATATAAACAACTGTCAAATCTCTATCATGTTAAACCGTCTGAGAGAGAGAGGAGAGAAGAGAGAAGAGAAGAGAGACGAGAGAGAGAGAGAGAGAGAGATTAATGAACATCCGTATTCCAATTTGTGAGCGCGTGACCGAATAAACGGCTACTGATCTGGAATCAAGTAATATCAAGTAATATTTATAGACGTTTTATTGAGCAAATATGTCGTTCACAAATGTGTTACGATTTTCAGTTGCATTTACTTTCATTAATTCATGTTTCAGTTACTAATACTTCTCATTACATTTGATATTTAACAAACCTTAAATAATCACCTTTTTATAAGTTTAGCACTTCAGTAATTAGAACTGTATTACACGTTTTACTTTTTCATAGGTAATTTCTCACTCTACTGAATTGTTATTACCCTTAATATATCTCAATTACTAAAATCTTAATTTGAAACAATCATATTCCTCATTTTTGTTAACACTTCGTTATTCAGAATTTCCTGATATGTTTTTAATTTCACAGTTAATTACTCCCTCTACTGAAGTTACAAATATTGGAGCTGATTTTTTATTAGTCCCTTTTACAATTATAAACTTTTCCATGATGAGAAAGAGTGGCATTAGATTGTAAGAATACATTTTCTAAGAGATACGAGACCATGGGAGAAAACGGAAAGATGGAAAACAATTGATAATTATTTTCAACATTTACGATCACAAAAGCACACACTAAGCGACTAAAAAAAAAAGAAAAAGAGGTTTACTTTTTATATGAAACAATAAAACAAATGTAAACAAAAATTAAAGAAATGAAATACCCTGGGAATTATTAGTTATTAGATTCGTGGCGAGACTGACTGCTGTCTTGTCTGGTGACGGAAGGGGATAGACTGATTCAATTATGTCAATTGACATCGCAACGATTGTGGCTTCCTGAACAAGATGTTCATCATCTGCTGGAATAATTTACTCTTAATAATGTAAAAGTATTTCCCATGAAACGCTCATTCGGTCTATATAACCACAAATCTCACCTAGGTAACCTTGAGCTAAAAAATTCTCCATAAAAACAACGCAAAAATATTCAGTTCATTTCCAAAAGGTAAAATACTTCATGGAATCAAGTAAGTCTAAAAGTTCAAACAGTGAAGTGAAAAATAGGTGAAAGCTTTATTTACAAAACGAAAAACCATAGAAAAACATTTCACATAAAACTGGACGTTAAAAATAGCATGCTGTTACTTCATTCTAAATGGAATAAAACGTTTGTGATGGAATGAAATAGGAAAGTTGAAAAAGCTGTCTGATGAATTTTACGGTAAAAATGAATTGTAACGCAGTTGAAATTTACTTTAAAAATATGTGAAAGCAATATAATGCTATCACATACTTTTAAAAATATACGTAAGTATTAATCATGCAAATATACTCAAGTCCCTTTATATAAATTAATTTTGGTTGTCATGTTCACTACACTTCCTGGTGCCAATTGCCAATTACAGTCCATGTAAAGGTATTGTATACATTTTTTCATTTACATTAAAATTATATGATGACCTCCACTGATTGCATTCCTTTCAGAATTCCATTAGGACCTCTTTTGGCAACTGACAATAGTATCTGGTTGTGAGACATTAATCACATTTCTTTGATGTACCGAAGCGCTAATGACAACGTTATTTCCATTTGCAGCCGACGTTACATATGTGTGTGCGCCTGAGAGAGAGAGAGAGAGAGAGAGAGAGAGAGAGAGAGAGAGAGAGGAGAGCTTAGAATGTCTTTTTTGGAGTACTTGTGTGTGTGTGTGAGTGTGTGTGTATGAGAGAGAGAGAGAGAGAGAGAGAGAGAGAGAGTTTAGATTTTTTTTTTCCTCTAGATGGTACTTCTGGGTGTGCGTGCGTGAGTGTTGTGACTGTGTAGGCGTTGGTGTGTGTGGTGTGTGTGCGCGCGCGCGCGAGAGAGAGAGAGAGAGAGAGAGAGAGAGAGAGAATTTTAAATGGTTTGTGTTTCCGTGTTACAACTGCGACAGAATTTCGTGTGCTTTGAAAAATGAATTGGCTTAATGAGATTAAGGCGGCTTACTACTTTGTGTCTCACGAACAAATGGAATAATGTATGTATGTATATATATATATATATATATATATATATATATATATATATATATATATATCATATATATATATATATATTTACTACTTCTTTTATTGGTGTGTTTGTAACAGGGTTACACGCTCCGCTCTCCATCTACCATTTACCGTCTAGAATCACCAAGATAAAGTGAGGTTTAACGAAAATAGCCTACTCTGCTCCTCAGATACTGCTGTTGCTGCTGTGAGAACAGTCATATTTGCCCAATTAAGATACATATATGAGGTTTATGTATTTATGTATCTCTCTCTCTCTCTCTCCTCTCTCTCTCTCTCTCTCTCTCTCTAT
>NC_061094.1:44770658-44773158 GCF_015104395.2 Macrobrachium nipponense
TATATATTTATAGATATATATATATATATATATATATATATATATATATATATATATTATATACATATTATATTCGATGGACTCAACACGCTACATTTCTGCAAAGGTATATAGTGCACACACACGTACACACACACACACACTTATATATATGCGTATATTAAATGGGACATTACACGTATATTTATTTCTGATTAGGTATATGTATATATATATATATATATATATATATATATATACATATATATATATATATATATATATATATATATATATATATGTATATATATATATATATATATATATATATATATATATATACATACATAGTGCATATATATGTATGTATGTACGTGTGTATGTATTCTCCGAATCATCTACCAGTATATGGATCAGTACTTCCATCCCTCCACCATTTCGCAGAATTGAATGACCCGGGAGGCCCTATTCAAGCAACGGATGCACCCCACCTAACTGACTATCGATGAAGCACATCATTTACATCTTAGGTCAACAAATGCATGGCTTCCCTCGAGAGAATTTCGAACACAGTTATCCATCTATGCCAAATATTGGTAAATAGAGACAGCCCATTCGGTCATCAGCTGAATAATTTTTGAATTGAAATTCTTGGACATTATACATTTCATAATGAAGACAGGAAAGGAGATTAACTTTTTATTCCAGATTTCAGCCATTTCTTCCAATTGTTTATTATTTATTTATTTATTTATTTATTTATTTATTTATTTATTTATTTATTTATTGCGTCTGACAGTCCCCTGAAGCCTTGAGTTTTATTTCCATGACTTTGTCGTGGAGAGATCTCTTATTCAATTATCATTTTCTTTCCAGTTATCTAACTTAAATCCTCTAATCATTAACATCGTTATGCATAAATATACTTTGAAGTATATATATATATATATATATATATATATATATATATATATATATATATATATATATATATATATATATATATATATATATATATCTATATATATATATATATGATATCTATATATATATATCAGTATATATATATATATATATATATATATCAGTATATATATATATATATATATATATATATATATATATATATATATATATATATATCAGTAGAAGGATCCCAGTAATATTCTTGTTTATACAGACCAAATATATTCGTGGAAATATTTACAAAATTTTCATATTGATAAACAAGAATATTACTGTGGATCCTTCTACATATTTCATAGAAGCGCGATGAGGTGTTTTTTTTTTTATATTGCATATATCTATATATATATATATATATATATATATATATATATATATATATATATATATATATATTTCTTTAAATTCTACTTTTCATTAGGCTAAGGAAGACTTACATCATGACATATCATACTTAATAGTAAGTAATGCACAGACACTGTCAGTGTTATTCAGTAGTATTTCCTTGAATCTTTAAGGTAAATGCCAATATAACTTTAATCGTATTTAGCAGTGACGTTAGTCACCGATAATTGATTTATCTTTTCGAAATACCGCTGAAGAGAGAATGGTCTGTATGAATTATTGCTCAAGACCTTAGTTCAACCATTACCAAAACTGCCTGTCCCTGCGAGTGTCAACCTATACTATTTCCTCTATCTAAATCTGCAAAATCCCATGGTAACCATTAGACCTATAGGGCAAATGACCGAGCGGTGACATAGTGGCCACCGATCCCGGTATGCGGCCACCTTCCCGAAAAAAGCACTTGAATTCGCTGCCATGAGTTGTGGCTCATCCAGGTAGCACACCGAGACCTCTAAGCTCCTCTCGAACTACGTGTTTTCTCCGAATTACGAAATAAAGGCACAATTCAAGCGCTTTTTCGGGAAGTGGCCGCGTTCCGAGAGAGGTGGCCGCTATTTCACCCCTCGGACATTTATGATCATTGTGACTTTCTAAGAACTGATTCAGTGCCGTAATAAATTTACACCATTACAAGTAAACTGTTGGGTAGCTATCATAGTGTGTGTGTAGACATGAACTTTTTCACAGTGTCCGTTATGGATCGCTAGCTATAAATTTTGGAGGAAGCATTTTCTAAACTCCGACTGAATTTATTTGTACGTATGTCCACAAGCTGTGGAAATGGAAGTCAATCCGAATGATTTACGGACCAGCCATTAACGACTGACGTGTTCGCATTTCACGTACAATCCGCAAAACAAAAGGGACGCCGTTTTCTATAGAAAAGTAACAAATCGAGAAACATTACCAAAATTCACAAAAGTATATGAGAGTTTTAGAGTACGACGAAGCAAACCATGAGGGCGAAGACTAGAGAGAAAAAGAAGAATAAGAAGAGGAGGAGGAGGAGAAGGAGGAGGAGGAGGAGGAGGAGGAGAAGGAGGAGGAGGACAAAGAAGATAAAATTTTGGAGGTCGAAGTCCTTTTCTGCACCTGGTTCTCATAAGATGTCAACCGCAGACGGCTGAACGTAATTCAACATGGTGGG
>NC_061094.1:44778158-44788158 GCF_015104395.2 Macrobrachium nipponense
ATATCTATATATATATAGAGATATATATATATATATATATATATATATATATATATATATATATAAATATATCTCTCCCTCTTCTCATAATGCCATCCTTAGAAAGTAATACATATCCCTCCACTACACTTTCGTCAGACTTGTATTTCCTGAGCGATTTAAATACATATTTTCCTTAAGCCTAAAATATAATTTTTTTCAATTCTATACAATTTTCCCCCATATTTTTTTCTTTGTACATGTACCCTTCCTTTCAGAATTCTCTAAGGAGTATCGGCTTACTCTTACTTTTTTTATTGTTGCGGGGGTAGGGGGGGGGCCGCTTGGGGAGAGGAACTCGAAAGCTTTTAACCTTGATAGAATGCAAATCACCTGTCTTACACTCTAAGACTATTCTCCATACCAAAGGTATAGTGTGAAACGTTGCACCTTTGAGGAGAGGTAAGTTCTCTCTCTCTCTCTCTCTCTCTCTACCTGTAGAGTGAGACAATTTCCCATTCTTTGAGGAGAGATAAATTTCCTCTCTCTCTCTCTCTCTCTCTCTCTCTCTCTCTCTCTCTCTCTCTTCTTCCATCTCTCTATCTCTCTCACTCTGTCTCTTTGTTTCTCTCCCTTTTCTCTCACTCTCCCTCTTTATCCCTCTTTCTTTCTCTCCCTCTCTCTTCCTTTGTCTCTCTCTCCCTCTCCCCCTCTCTCGCATTCTACCACCTCTGTGTGTGTGGGTGTGTGTGGGTGTGTGTGTTGAAGAATGCTTTGCCTAAAAAGGACGAACGAACGAGGAACTGGCAGAAAAGTATTATTATTATAAAGAATTCTAAAGAGATACTGCTGGCAAAGGAGCTCCCGCCCAAAAGAAAAACATTTCGAATGGCTACAATCTTTCTGGCGTCTTCCAAGAGAAAGGATTAGTTGGACGGACTTCTCGAAGCGGAGCGAATAGCACGGGAAAATGATAGTCAGAAATCCAAGCTGTCCATAGAAATGATAGAAATTTCACCTTTTCAGTATTTCGAAAATCAACTAATATTGCCTCTTTTGTTCATTACTACTCCAATCACCATCAAAATGTTAAATTCTCTGTTTTTTCTGGAATGTTCCTAAGGGCTTTACGTGTCTGTAGCCCGCAGTTTATTGACGCTGAAATTAAAACTATTTATGATATTGCATTAAAACTTAAATACCCAAGGACTTTTGTAGATGTGGCATGGAAAAGAGCTAGAAAAACATTTTACTCAACTAATGACAAACTTGAATTTAGTAAGCATAACATTCTAAAATTACCTTATGATGAAAGGTTTTTAGATATTCCTAGAATTTTAAAGCTTTTTAACATAAATGTTGTTTTCAGTAATATTAATGTCAAGATTTTAGTAATCAAAAATTCTCCTAAAGATCTTCCAGGCTGCATATATGAAATTCCTTGCAAAAAGTGTGATAAAGTCTATTACGGACAGACCGGCAAATCTCTTTCACAGCGTCTCAAGCAACATCAATATTCTGTGAGAACTGGGCAAATATCGAAAGCATTATTTGTACATATGAGAGATTTAGACCATCCTATTAACTGGAGTCAAGCAAGAGACTTAGTCCCATGTAATGACACAGTTAAAAGGAATATCATTGAATCTTGTTTTATCAAATCAAATAATAGAAATGTTCTAAATTTAAGTCTTGGTTTATTTAAAACTTGATGCTTTCATAATGAAAAAAGTTGTAGATAAATATAAGCAACAAAATTATATATTCAGTTTTTACATGTTTTTGGACTGTAAAGATACTTTGTAATTTCGGTTAGGGTCAGAATCCTGTTTAAGTTTGTGACCGTGTGATATCCGATATCCTGGATTATCCCTTTTGATTTTTACCCTTTTGATAATTAACCATCTGGTATTCCTGATCTTGTTTGTACCTGAGGCCTTCCTCTCCAATTGTATTTTAGTAGCTCCTTGACGATGTCTGAATAAAGACGAAAGCGCTTGGATTTCTGACTATCATTTTCCCGTGGTATTCGCTTCTATATATATTATATATATATATATATAATATAGTATATATATATATATATATCTATATATATATATATATATATATATATATATATCTATATATATTATATATTATATATAGATATATATATATATATATATATATATATATATATATATATATATATATATAGTATCTATATATATATATATATATATATATATATATATATATAGTATATATATATATGATATATATATATATATATATATATATAGATATATATAATATATATAAAATATTATCTATATAGATTATATATATATATCGATATATGACTGGTAAAAGTGTTCTGTAACAACATCAGAATTCCATCTAATAAAAGGAGCCCATAAAAACACCAAAATGTAGAGAGAAAAGTACTATATTTCAGAGACTGCCTGTCTCTCTCTTCAGGTATATGAATGAGAAAAAGTTTACAGAAAAGGTGGTAATTTATACCAAGAGATTCGTCCACAAGTAAGCCAATTTAGGTCACCCCCGCTGATAATCTTCCTTTAATCTTCTTAGCGTTGGTTGAATGAACCACTGCGTCGACGATGTCGGATGTCCAATTCCCTTTTGAGATGTTCATTACCTGCTTCTCTTATTAAGGCCGATTCCATCATTTGACTCTTATACGGCAGCAGTTGCTGCTATAAATTACACGTGACATATTCCAGTTTATTCTATGGTTATGTTCATTTATATGATTGAAAAATAGCCGAGTTCTGTTGTCCATACCTAACTGACCGTTTTGTGTTGTATTAATTTCTCTGGGGAAGTGATTTACCTGTAAATCCGATGTAAGATTGGTCACAGTCCTGGCATGGGATCTCATATAACCCCAGAGTCTTTGGGCGATGTCTTTTGTTGGACGTTAATCAGGGATTTGGCTAAGGTATTTGGGTAGGTAAATGCAAAAGGGTTGGATTTCCCAAGGGTGTGAGTTACTCTCTTAATCGTCTCCAGGTGGGGAATTTTTATTTTATTGTTGGGTGTGTCTCTGGTCTTGTCTTTAGGGGGTCGGTAGAAAATTACGTTTGCTTTTTGAATTGCTTTCTCAATTATCTGGTCAGGATACTTTAAAGATGAAAGTTGCTTGCGAATTAGTTCAAATTCTTTTTCCAGGAAATCTGGGGAACAAATTCGTAAGGCCTTCTTAAGAATAGGTTGCTAGCTAGACCTATCTTGATGGTATTGTCATGATAGCTAAAATAGTGAATATATGAAAGTGAGAACGTTGGTTTTCTGTATATGGTAAATTTGTATTCTGTCGTGTCTCTGATTATTAAAACATCAAGAAAAGGAATTTTGTTGTCTGTTTCCCATTCAACTTTAAATTTGATGCTGGGCACTAATGCGTTTAATTTTGAGAGGAATTCATTAAAATTACCCCACTTATTATCCCAAATGTTAGTATGTCATCCACGTATCTCATCCACAGCATGTTTTTGGGTTTTATTGCATTTATTACTGTAGTTTCAAAGTATTCCATGTACAGATTGGCTAAAATAGGACTTAAAGGACTACCCATTACTACACCCGAATTTTTTGCTTGTAGAATGATTCCCCGAATGAAAATACGTTATTAGATGCACATAATTCAACTAACTTTATTATTTTGTCAAGTGCCAAAGGGAAATGATCTGAATAGGGGGATAATTTTTCCCTTAAAAACTGAAGAACGTCCTGTACTGGTACTTTTGTGAATAGGGAGTCTACGTCAAGGCTTAAAGTTTTATGTTGTGAAGTGGTATATGTGCTTCTCTGAATTTGTGACAAAAGTCTTCCGAATGTTTGATGTGACTGGGAGAAAAAGTGCCTAAAAAAGGAGAAAGGAGGCCAGCTAACCATTTAGAAATTTTGGGATAATAAGTGGGGTAATTTTAATGAATTCCTCTCAAAATTAAACGCATTAGTGCCCAGCATCAAATTTAAAGTTGAATGGGAAACAGACAACAAAATTCCTTTTCTTGATGTTTTAATAATCAGAGACACGACAGAATACAAATTTACCATATACAGAAAACCAACGTTCTCACCTTTCATATATTCACTATTTTAGCTATCATGACAATACCATCAAGATAGGTCTAGCTAGCAACCTATTCTAAGAAGCCTCCCTTACGAATTTGTTCCCCAGATTTCCTGGAAAAAGAATTTGAACTAATTCGCAAGCAACTTTCATCTTTAAAGTATCCTGACCATATAATTGAGAAAAGCAATTCAAAAAGCAACGTAATTTTCTCTACCGACCCCCTAAAGACAAGACCAGAGACACACCAACATAAAATAAAAATTCCCCACCTGGAGATGATTAAGAGAGTAACTCACACCCTTGGGAAATCAACCCTTTTGCATTTACTACCCAAATACCTTAGCCAAATCCCTGATTAACGTCCAACAAAAGACATCGCCCAAAGACTCTGGGGTATATGAGATCCATGCCAGGACTGTGACCAATCTTACATCGGATTTACAGGTAAATCACTTCCCCAGAGATTAATACAACACAAACGGTCAGTTAGGTATGGACAACAGAACTCGGCTATTTCAATCATATAAATGAACATAACCATAGAATAAACTGGAATATGTCACGTGTAATTTATAGCAGCAACTGCCGGTATAAGAGTCAAATGATGGAATCGGCCTTAATAAAAGAGAAGCAGGTAATGAACATCTCAAAAGGGAATTGGACATCCGACATCGTCGACGCAGTGTCATTCAACCAACAAAGCTTAAGAAGATTAAAGGAAGATTATCAGCGGGGGTGACCTAAATTGGCTTACTTGTGGACGAATCTCTTGGTATAAATACCACCTTTTCTGTAAACTTTTCTCATTCATATACCTGAAGAGAGAGACAGCAGTCTCTGCAATATAGTACTTTTCTCTCTACATTTTGGTGTTTTTTTATGGGCTCCTTTTATTAGATGGAATTCTGTTGTTACAGAACACTTTTACCAGTCATTGTCAGCCCATTATGGAATTCAACCGCCTTTCCACGATTCTTCACTCACTTCCAGAAGTCAGCCAGTTTTCCGCAAGTTTGAAAAAGAACTGAACAGACTACACCGGCTGAAAAACCAAAAACACACTTTTGGAAGAATGCCTCAAAGAACAAGTACTTCCAAAAATGTACGGATTCGGGAGATGGACTCTGCAATCAAACCCCTTCCCTCTATCACACAAGATTTTCCTGGAGAAAAAGAATCAACCAATACGAGAAACGACATCTTCGTGCTACGCAGAGTGATATATGGAACTCAATCTAATCTTCGCCTCCTCACTACGGACCACATATACAGGTATCTGATTTCATTCTGTTCCGACATTGCTGCCTATAATAGCGTGACTCATTCCAACAGACTTTTACGCAAGTTAAATAACCTAATAGATAATAGCGCATGGAATAATCTGAACAACAAGACAAAGTTTTAAACTTATCCAACACCCCCCTTACTGTAAATCAACATTTAGTTTTAAATTTAGGCTTATCCTTTGCCCTAATGCCAGACCGCAAAAACAACCTAGACTTCATAGTGGCTTTTGATAAATTCATATCTGACAAAAAACTACAGCCGTGAAGAGATATGTTTAAAAGGAGTGTTACTAAATGCTTTAACGACCTTTCATAAGAAATATCCTGTTCCCCGCAGATTCATGATAGCCATCCACTCGCTAAAAAAGTTAGATGTTATAATAAGTAGATCCGACAAAGACGGCAAAATTGTAATAATGGACAAAGACTTCTACCTCGACAAAATCAACCAGCTCCTTAGCGACACAAATACTTACGAAAACTGACGGAAAAAATCCCCTCCAGAACGTTCCCCACAGAATTTTTTCGGAAAGTAAGATTAATTGGCCAAGACAAAAGAGTATTGAACTATTAGAGAAAGTTTAAAGTAATTAATCCTAAATTACCTACTTTTATGGTCTTCCCAAAACTCACAAAGACAATCTTCCATTCAGACCCATCGTTTCATGCGCCGGAGCTTTGCAATTACAAAATTTCTAAATGGTTAGCTGGCCTCCTTTCTCCTTTTTTTAGGCACTTTTTCTCCCAGTCACATCAAACATTCGGAAGACTTTTGTCACAAATTCGAGAAGCACATATACCACTTCACAACATAAAAACTTTTAAGCCTTGACGTAGACTCCCTATTCACAAAAGTACCAGTACAGGACGTTCTTCAGTTTTTAAGGGAAAAATTATCCCCCTATTCAGATCATTTCCCTTTGGCACTTGACAAAATAATAAAGTTAGTTGAATTATGTGCATCTAATAACGTATTTTCATTCGGGGAATCATTCTACAAGCAAAATTGGGTGTAGTATGGGTAGTCCTTTAAGTCCTATTTTAGCCAATCTGTACATGGAATACTTTGAAACTAGCAGTTCAATAAATGCAATAAAACCCAAAACATGCTGTGGATGAGATACGTGGATGACATACTAACATTTTGGGGATAATAAGTGGGGTAATTTTAATGAATTCCTCTCAAAATTAAACGCATTAGTGCCCAGCATCAAATTTAAAGTTGAATGGGAAACAGACAACAAAATTCCTTTTCTTGATGTTTTAATAATCAGAGACACGACAGAATACAAATTTACCATATACAGAAAACCACCCCCCCCCGTTCTCCTTCCACTTTTTTTCATATATTCACTATTTTAGCTATCATGACAATACCATCAAGATAGGTCTAGCTAGCAACCTATTCTTAGAGCCTTACGAATTTGTTTCCCCAGATTTCCTGGAAAAAGAATTTGAACTAATTCGCAAGCAACTTCATCTTTAAAGTATCCTGACCATATAATTGAGAAAGCAATTCAAAAAAGCAAACGTAATTTTCTACCGACCCCCTAAAGACAAGACCAGAGACACACCCAACAATAAAATAAAAATTCCCCACCTGGAGACGATTAAGAGAGTAACTCACACCTTGGGAAATCCAACCCTTTTGCATTTACTACCAAATACCTTAGCCAAATCCCTGATTAACGTCCAACAAAAGACATCGCCCAAAGACTCTGGGGTATATGAGATCCATGCCAGGACTGTGACCAATCTTACATCGGATTTACAGGTAAATCACTTCCCCAGAGATTAATACAACACAAACGGTCAGTTAGGTATGGACAACAGAACTCGGCTATTTTCAATCATATAAATGAAACATAACCATAGAATAAACTGGAATATGTCACGTGTAATTTATAGCAGCAACTGCCGGTATAAGAGTCAAATGATGGAATCGGCCTTAATAAAAGAGAAGCAAGGTAATGAAAACATCTCAAAAGGGAATTGGACATCCGACATCGTCGACGCAGTGTTCATTCAACCACGCTTTAAGAAGATTAAAGGAAGATTATCAGCGGGGGGGGGGGTGACCTAAATTGGCTTCCTTGTGGACGAATCTCTTGGTATAAATACCACCTTTTCTGTAAACTTTTCTCATTCATATACCTGAAGGAGAGAGACAGCAGTCTCTGAAATATAGTACTTTTCTCTCTACATTTTGGTGTTTTTATGGGCTCCTTTTATTAGATATAGATATATATATATATATATAATATATATATATCTATATATATTATATATATATATATATATATATATATATAGGTAATATATATATATATATATATATATCTATATATAGATATATTATATATATATACATATATATAAGAAATTATGATAAAATGGGAGAGATATGGTTTAGGGTGCTTTGAAGACTTACCAAATATAATTACATCCTTCTTTTTGTATGATATTTTGAATACATTAGTATCAAATACATACTCACATTGTAACTTTCAATTTTTGCTTTGTTAAACTTCAGTAATTCGCCTTGAAGAACTGGCAACGAAAGAGACACAACATCGTAGTGCAAGATGAGAGAGAGAGAGAGAGAGAGAGAGAGAGAGAGAGAGAAATCAGTACTTGGCAACAGGAAAGCATGGCTCGCTGAACTGCCATTCGCCCAGTGAGAATCCAGACCTTGAATATGTCCTGGCATTTCCATCTTCCCGTTAGGAGAAATCGTCACCTTTTGTAAATATGTTTTTTATTAAGTCCTGAGAAAAATTGATAAACTAGTAGTAAAACACCTGTTTAAGTTTTATACTTAAAATAAGCGGATTTTTTTAATTCCATGGCAACAAGCAACAACGAAGTATAAAACTGACGATATTTTGATGCCATTTATCGAAGACTCCTTGCTTTTGTAAATACTGAATTTAATGCCATATTAGCAATCCACTGTTCCCCCTTCAGTCATTTAACGCTTCTGTTCGCGTATATGGTCAGAAATGATGGATTTATTTTCTTCCCATTGACCGAAAATGATTTTAGATAAGAGAGAACAACAGTTTACAATATACTAAGAAGGTAAAGGGCATTTTAAGGTGTGTCTTTGTCAGTTTTTACAATTAGGGGAAACTCAATTCTCTCTCTCTCTCTCTCTCTCTCTCTCTCTCTCTCTCTCTCTCTCTCTCTCTCTCATGAGTAAAATGATTTTATTTAGCGAGAAAATGATAGGGGATATTGCGGACGAAGAAGCTTCTTCTATCGAGGGAGGGAAAGCGATGCTGTGTTATGCAAAGTGAAAATTAATGAGCTTCAGCCGGGGAGAGGGAATGAGGAGGGAAAGGAGGAGGGGAAGGGGGAGGGAGGGGGGGGAGGGAATTTGAGATTAATTAGGATAAAAAGGCATCGTTGTGCCATTGAGCTGAACGGGGAGAAAGTTCAGGTAGTGTCCGTTCGCTCGTCTCTTTGTATACTTGGAGTCTCGTGCTTTTGTTAATGGAAATGACGGATTATCGGTTTTGTGGCGTTTTTAGTGTGAGATATTGAATACCAGCCCTGTGGCATTGTTAGTATGGTATTGTTAATATGGCATTGTTAGTGTAAAATATTGAATACCAGTGCTGTGGTATTGTTAGTATGGCATTGTTAGTGTGAAATATTGAATACCAGTCCTGTGGCATTGTTAGTGTGGTATTGTTTGTATGGAATATTGAATATCAGTCCTGTGGTGGAAAAAAAAGTACATTTAAAAAACGTATTTTGAATATTGAGTTCAAGTGAAAAAATGAGTTGATATTTAAAATTTATTTTGAATATTTTGTGCAGGTGGAGACATGGGTAGATTTTTAAAATGTATTTCGAATTTTTTGTGCAGGTTGAAAAATGAGTAGATTGTTAAAATATATTTTGAATAGTTTTGGTGGTTACACTTGTGCATTGCTTTGTCAGTCGAAGTGAGTGCTAATGTTTTCATCTGGAAAACACGAATTTATTTCAGTAGGTAAAAAAGCCCTGACAAGTTTTTGCACGATCCTTAAAATTAATGTTGGATACACACATTTTTAAATATTATTCCATTCAAGCTAGGTGAACCCTTTAACTATATATATATATATATATATATATATATATATATATATATATATATATATATATAGTATATATATATTTATATATATATATAGTATATATATATATATATATATATATATATATATATATATATATATCTATATATATATTTTATATTATACATATTATATTCAATGGAACTCAAACACACATATTATTCTGCATAGGTATAGGTATATATATATATATATATATATATATATATATATATAGATATATATATATATATATATATTCAATGGGACTCACACACATATATTTTGCATAGGTATATAGTAAACACACACGCACACACACACCCATATATATATATATATATATATATATATATATATATATATACGCATACATACATAATGTGCATATATATGTATGTATGTACGTGTGTATGTACTTTCCGAATCATCTACCAGTATATGGATCAAGCACTTCCATCCCTCCACCATTCGCTGAATTGAATGACCCGAGCCCCTCTTCAAGCACGGATGCACACCACCCTAACTGACTACCTACGAAG
>NC_061094.1:44795634-44798134 GCF_015104395.2 Macrobrachium nipponense
TGTATTCCAGCCATCAATCTGACCTAATTGGTTGTGATACTGCCTTTCTCTGATTATATATATATATATATATATATATATATATATATATATATATATATATATATATACTGCCTTCCTCTCTGATATATATATATATATATATATATATATATATATATATATATATATATATATATATATATATATATATATATATACATATATAGGAGCTTCAGAAGGTGCCTCCCATGATACAACGATTAAAAGGAATCAGGTTATTTACAACGAAACGTTTCGCACATAAAATTCTGTGCATCATCAGTCTGTAAAAGAGCAAAGAGACACATAAATAACATTCAATGATAAAAAGGAACTCACAAATATTAAATGGTCTTAAAAATTAAAAAAATCAAAGTAAAAACAAACAAAGGTAAAGAGAGAGAGAACAACCCCAAACACCAACCGTCCATAATGTAGAGAGAAGATGGAATGACTAAAAACCAGTTGACGAAGACGACGTCAACTATGCCAGGTATAGAGTTGCTGAGGAGGTTGTTGCTATTGAGTGAAGGAACAAGTTTCTTAATGTATAACGACTCGAGGGTAGTTAGGTGATCAGGATTTTTGACATAATCTATATTTTGAATTGTTCTTTTTTTATTTCGATTTTGCAATTAGAAGCGTGGTTCCTGATATTGGAAAATTCAGGCTGTTTTATTTTCTGACCAGTACGGAAGCTGAAACCCAGATGGCTACAATATCTGACCCTCAGCAGCCTCCGAGTCGATCCAACGTAAGAGCCCGGACATCCAGGGCAAATAAATTTATATATGACGTTGGATCTCATGAAGGGCTGAAGGCGGTCTTTAAAGTTAAAGAAGGAGCCAATTGTACAGGGATTATTTGTTATAAGTTTGACTCTGAGACAAGGAATCTCTTGTTCAATAATTCGTGCGAGATTGGACGAGAATTTGAAGTCAGGCATATATGGGATAGTTGCATAAAACAGTTTCTAGGAACATCAAAATTAGGCATGGTGGTTGAAAAAATTTGGCAAGTATTTGATTGATCATTCTAAAAACTATTTCTTGTGGGAATGAATTGGACTTGAAAAAGCTTAATAAAAACGTGATCTCATCATGAAAAATCTTCCAAGAAGATGAATATTTCAGGGCTCTATTGACTAATGTGTGAATGGTATTAAGTTTAAAAGATCGTTGACATGAGCTATAAAAATTATTAGTTAGTCCTGTAAAGGTACGTTTTCTGTAAACGGACGTGGCAAATTCAGAATTGGTTCTTGTTATTTTCAAATCCAGGTAAGGTAAAATTCCCTCATTTTCGACTTCCATCGTAAAATTTAATATATGGATGAATATTGTTAATGAAATCTAAAAACAAAGAACATTGCCAAGGGTGTTGAAATAATGCAAAGGTATCATCAACGTATCTACGGTAAAGTGAAGGTTAAAGTTGAGATCACACTGGTTAAAAATTTCGATTCTAAGTCCGACATAAAAAAATTGGCAAAAATTGGGCCTAGAGGAGATCCCATGGCAACTCCTCTAGCCCAATTTTTGCCAATTTTTTTCATGTCGGGACTTAGAATCGAAATTTTTAAACCAGTGTGATCTCAACTTCAAACCTTCACTTTACCGTAGATACGTTGATGATACCTTTGCATTATTTCAACACCCTTGGCAATGTTCTTTGTTTTTAGATTTCATTAACAATATTCATCCAAATATTAATTTTACAATGGAAGTCGAAAATGAGGGAATTTTACCTTACCTGGATTTGAAAATAACAAGAACCAATTCTGAATTTGCCACGTCCGTTTACAGAAAACGTACCTTTACAGGACTAACTAATAATTTTTATAGCTCATGTCAACGATCTTTTAAACTTAATACCATTCACACATTAGTCAATAGAGCCCTGAAATATTCATCTTCTTGGAAGATTTTTCATGATGAGATCACGTTTTTATTAAGCTTTTTCAAGTCCAATTCATTCCCACAAGAAATAGTTTTTAGAATGATCAATCAAATACTTGCCAAATTTTTTCATCACCATTGCCTAATTTTGATGTTCCTAAGAAACTGTTTTATGCAACTATCCCATATATGCCTGACTTCAAATTCTCGTCCAATCTCGCACGAATATTGAACAAGAGATTCCTTGTCTCAGAGTCAAACTTATAACAAATAATCCCTGTACAATTGGCTCCTTCTTCTAACTTTAAAGACCGCCTTCAGCCTTCATGAGATCCAACGTCATATATAAATTTATTTGCCCTGGATGTCCGGCTCTTACGTGGATCGACTCGGAGGCTGCTGAGGGTCAGATATTGTAGCCATCTGGGTTTCAGCTTCCGTACTGGTCAGAAAATAAAACAGCCTGAATTTTCCAATATCAGGAACCACGCTTCTAATTGCAAAATTGAAATAAAAAAAAAGAACAATTCAAAATAATAGATTATGTCAAAAATCCTGACCATCTAACTACCCTCGAGTCG
>NC_061094.1:44803134-44823134 GCF_015104395.2 Macrobrachium nipponense
TCTAACGAAGTCAAATGACACTCGTTTAAACAAATGAAAACAAAACGTCTAATTGGTAACGTAGCCTACCTTTTTTCTGTTGAATGCCATCTCTGGAGTTGGCTGAAAATCAGTTTCAAACTAGGCTAATGTAAACTCTTTGTTGTTACAAAAAATATACTTTTTATTCCCCAAAATTAGCTAACATGAAAATGGAATAAACTTAATTAAGACTGACTCAAAAAGAAACAAACTCTCATACTCCTCTCAAAATCATATTTAAGTAAGTACCCCTATTTCCCGTAAGTGTCCAAACATTCATAGTTTATTAATAGCCAAAATTAGTCTAGAGAAAACCCATAAAGTGACTTCGAATCCATCTGAAATAAAGAGACCTTAATTATGACACCATAAAACATTAAAGTTCGTCAATAATGAATGTGTACCGCACCTCACTCTAGAACTCAAATAATTGTCTCTTCAAATGTTAACTTCTTCAAAGTTCACTTTACCTTGTCCGACAGACCTGCAACACCTCTTCTAGCGCCTCTTCTGTTGCTTGTTCCACACTCTATCAATCAAATTCAGTGAGTCCCCCTTTGCAACTTTTCCCCTAGATTATATGTCATTTTCTGTTCATTACGAACACACACACTCACCAATTGGCACACAAGAGGCATGCACGCTACATACATGAATCTCGTGATCTTCGGAATGCATCACTGACCCCAATTGTTCGTCAGTAAGATATATATATATATATATATATATATATAATATATATATATATATATATATATATATATATATATATATGGTGAGTGCATGTATAGGATAATGCATATATCTGCATGTGTATGTGAGTGCGGCTACGTGTGTTTTTGCATCTGTGTGTGGCGCGCGTGAGTATTTACCCAATTTCTCTTCCCATTTGGGCATTTTTATACTATGCTGAGTGTCAAGATCATTATTGCTTTCATTTTTTAGACTCCACAGGGGAGTTGTTGGAGTTACCATTTGCCTCAGGGTCAGATACATAATCTGCCATTTAAGCATACAATTCTTTACAGCATTGCGTCCACAACCCTCTATAGAGTGCACACAATCCAGTGACACTTCCACTGCAGCAATATCGGTTTTATGCCTTATTATTTGTCATGTGGGTTTCCTATTGGCCTAAAGAGGGAAAGGTTCGTATGCCATTATAAGACTCTTTTATACCTTAAGGAATTCACAGCCTCCCGCTAGTGCTCTTAGCAGTTTAGCAGTTTATTCGCCAGTTAAGTTTGAGTTGGCCTATGTCACATTTGTCCCATTTTAGCTCCATAACAACTTGGCTTAATGTTGAATTATCTATTCATAGTTTCTAGCAACACGCAGAGCTGAATCCGCAAGACATTACTGAACATAAAGGACAGAGTATATTGATATAATACAATGGATAACTCGCATAGTTGTAAGAAAATTATAAACACAGGCTGACAGTCAATTCTATGTTTAAGTCTAGACACATAATATGATAAACTTTTTCCATTGTCAGCCCTTCGCATGAAGAATGAAGAATCCAACCTAACAGGCGTCATAGTGCCGAAGTTTACAATTAATGGACAGACAGTTGATTACTTTTGCTCACCTTGTAACTTGATCTTGATCGAGAGAGAAGCGACGAAGAACCGAGCCTTTTCAGCCTAGGTCTTCACCACTGGCAACTGGAACAGTAAATTGAACTCCCTCAAACAGAGCCAGTGGGTAACTAAGTTGGGGCTGGAGTTGTGGGTCTGTGGGAGGAGGGGGGGGGGGGGGGGGGGGGGGGGGGGGGGGGGGGGGGGGGGAGGGGGGGAGGGGGGGAGGAGTTCGCTCTGTCCAGAGGGGCAGCCTTTCTGGCAGCTTTGAGCGGATCTGGTCTGGCATAACTCTAGATTTTCTGGAATATTTCGTCTGATCGGAACAGTGAACGGCGATTTATCAACTCTACTTTTGGACTGTAAGCGATTTTTGACAGCTGTAACCCTCGTCTCTTTCTCCTCCTAGGTACTAAAGTGGAGAAAATTAAACGGTTTAATAGTCACCGCTTAAGTACTTTGTAGCACAGGAATGGGGCGGCACTTTCAGAGTCAGCCCAAGGAGCCACCAAGGGCCTGTCCACATTAACGGGTTTGCACGTCGGGCACTTCCAGCTGTTTCTATTTTCTCTCGCTTCTGAAGAAATTTTACCAGACAATCTCATTGTTCTGGCTCCAAACTCTGCCGTCAGTAAAGTGAAACGGGTTATGAGAACTGCGTTTGCCCGTTGGGCAATGCCCAGTAGTGTGGATAGGGCCTTTAGACCCTGTCCTCACCAGTGGGCACTGCCCGATGGGCAAACACTGTTCCCATAATCCGTTCCACTATACTGACCGACCGATAAGGAGCCAGAACGATTCGATTGTGGTAACAGTGCATCAGAAGCTAGAGAAAATGTAAACAGCCGGGAGTGCCCGACGGGCATGCCCACTAGTGTGGACAGGCCATAACGCCACTGCCTTCGAGTATCATCTGGGCATGAGAACCCTAACTTTGTAGGTATTTATTAGCTTAGCCGGTGGGAGAGGTTGAATATTGCCATATTAATGTGTGTCTAGACTTCTGGGTCTATCATGTCTAATTTCTGGCGCGGAATTTCGCTAACTCCACCCGATTCCCTTCGTACTCGTCGCAGTCTCTTGACAGAGATTTGATCTTAATTACAGTTCTTTTACTTATACTAATAAAAATACAGCAATTAATTGCTGTTACCTTAGTCTAAATTCCATAAACGCAAACTTTGTCGTTTTAAGTTACACTAGACGCAAATATGGCACCATATGGTAGTTGGTTTGCTGGATTTCCCCTGAACCGTCAGAAGCCGCCAGCAGCTGTTAGTCAGTGAAAATGTATTTTTCATCATAACGAATTTTTACGCCGCAGGTGAGCTCTGTTGCTTTATCCCCTGCAAAGCTTACTTTGTTTTTGATGGCAGTTCCGCTGCAGGTTGTTTTATATAAGAAAAAATTTTTTTTTTCTTTTTTTTCCGGACGGTGTGGCACGTTTTGCTGTTTTAATTGTTGCGGGGAATGCCCTGGCTAACGCCACGTGTGAGAGAGAGAGAGAGAGAGAGAGAGAGAGAGAGAGAGAGGACTGATAATAATAATAATAATAATAATAATAATAATAATAATAATAATAATAATAATAATAATAATATAATAATAATAATAATAATAATAATAATAATAATGAACCAAATAAAAACTTCTTTCAGTTTTCCTCTGCAGATCGAAAAAGAAACCACAAGACTACTGAGTCAAACTTGTTTACTTGTAAGTATTTACGTAGTATTTTACTTAAAACTACAATAATAATAATAAGTTTACATGGATCAAATGCATTTCGATGCAAGAGTTACCTCAAATTCTACTTAAAATTTAGTATATGCAACAAATCTGATAATCTTCTTAAAAATACGAAACGAAACATATTTTTAAGATGTTTATCAGGTTTGTTGTATATGGTTAATTGTAAGTAGTATGAAATGTAAGTCTTGCATCGTAATACATTTGATCTATGTAAGACATAAAATAGCTAACGTAAATATTGGAAATAAAACAATATTATTATTATTATTATTATTATTATTATTATTATTATTATTATTATTATTATTATTATTATTGTTGGAGAAAAAGAATCCCACAAGATTACTGGGTATAACATGTTCACTTGCATGTATAAGTTTATTTACATGTGTAAATTAAGCATCATCTCAATTGAGAAAGTTGCACCCCTCCTGTTACAGTTCCGCACATCCGCCAACATCAGCAAAACGCAAACACCAGCATCCCATCACCCGAGCATCGTCGCGTTCTGGAATCTCATTAATCTGAGATCAGATCTTTTCCAGGATTTATTTCCGGTTGATATAAACCGCAATCACTTCTGCTGATTAAATAGGGTTGTGGGGGGGTGGGGGGGTTGCTGTTTCTCGCCTTCGCAGAAGGACTGGATTAGGATTTCACTTATAAGAGGATTATTCCATTCGCAATATGATTTCTCTCAAACCGCGAGCTAGTTATAGACTTAATTCCAGCGGAGAATTCTCCTTCCGGCTGCGTGGATTTGGCATAGGGCTTCACCCAGAAAGGTGAAATGCCCTCTGTGTATTACAAGACTAATCAGGGTATGGATAATCGGTTAGTATTAAAAGCCATATTAGCTACAAGGGAACCCCATACCTTAAGGTAAAGTATTTATGAAATAGAATTTATTGACCCTGACAAAACAAGTACTGAACTAATGTTTTATCTTTCTAATAAATTCAAATTGGTATTCTGGGTATGGATATTCAGTTAGTATTGAAAGCTATATTAGCTACAAGAGATCCTAATATCAACAGGTAATGCATTTATTCGCCCTAAAGAAACAATTACTGATATAATATGTTATTTATTATTTCTTTTACAATTTAATTTCATAATCTGGGTATGGATATTCAGTTAGTATTAAAAGCCACATTAGCTACAAGAAATACCAGTACCTTCAAGAGAAGTAATTATTCGCCCTGAAGAAACAGTTACTGAACTGATATTTTATTGTCTTTTTTATTTATTTATTTATGTTTTTTACAATTTGATTTCATAATCTGGGGATGGATATTCAGTTAGTATTAAGAGCCATATTAGCTACAAAAGATCCCAATATCTTCAGGAGACTTCTATGTTTCTCTACGATACCCATGGTCATAAAAATGTGTAGGTTTGAAAAAAATAAATCCTATATTTTTATTTTAAGTATTGGATATTCGATGGACTTAAATGGGAATAATTCAATTCAGGGAGCAGGATACAGTACTTTAATTCAGTGAAGAAAACAGCAATTGTTTTTGAGCAGCTTAAAGGATTTTAATTCTATTCAAAACAAAATAGAATATTCATCCTTGACTGAAGTATTAAAAATTGTTAGACGATTTCAAAAATGGATTACAACATAGAAAAAGACATTTTCCCTGTAAAATATCGGAGAGAGACACTCTCTCTCTCTCTCTCTCTCTCTCTCTCTCTCTCTCTCTCTCTCTCTCTCTCTCTCTCTCAGCTTCTGATGAATAACACAGCTGCAGGGAAGGGTCTTCCATATTCTACGTTTGTAGCATCGACGAAAAGAAACAAATTTTCTGTTCACTTTTGAATCCTAAGCTTGGAATAAAGGGGAATAGGATCCTTCCCCTGCGTTTTTTTTTTTTTTTTTTTAGAAAAGCCAAATTTGTTTTTCATTTTTAGGTTTTTTTCAGGAAAGCCAAATTTATTTTTCATTTTTAGTTCGTTTAGAAAAGCGAAATTTGTTTTACATTTTTAATTTTTTTTAGAAAAGCCAAATTTGTTTTTCATTTTTAGTTTTTTTAGGAAAGGCTAATTTGTCTTTCATTTGTAGCTTTTTTAGAAAAGCCAAATTTGTTTTTAATTTTTAGTTTCTTTTTAGAAAAAAGAAAATTTTAAAATTTCTTTTCCATTTTTTAGATCTTTTTTTTTTTTTGTTTTTTTTTTTTGGTGGAAGAAAAGCCAAATTTGTTTTTAATTTTTTTTAGAAAAGGGAAATTTGTTTTTCATTTTTAGTATTTTTAGAAAAACCAAATTTATTTTCCATTTTTAGTGTTTTTTTTTTTTTAGAAAAGCCAACTTTGTTTTACATTTTTTTTAGAAAAGCCAAATTTCTTTTTCCTTTTTAGTTTTTTTTTTTTAGAAAAACTAGATTTATTTTCCATTTTTAGTGTTTTTTTTTAGAAAAGGCAAATTTGTTTTTTATTATTAGTTTTTTTTTAGAAAAGCCAAATTTGTTTTTTTATTTTTGTTTTTTTTTAGAGAAGCCAAATTTGTTTTTCTTTTTTTAATTTTTTTTAGAAAAGCCAAATTTGTTTTTCATCTTTAGGAAATAGTTGGTGATCGAGTCGATCGCACTTTAGTTTCAGCTGAAATCTGAGGAAAGAGAAAGACTTTTCACATAAAGTTTTTTACTTCCAGTCTCAGTAGGAAAAGAAGAACTTAATAGGTTAAGAATCTCCACATTTTATTTGCCGCGCGTTTCGTTGTTTCTTCATAACAACATTTTCAAGCCTTAAGGAGACGTTGCAGTATTTCATCTCAGCGAAAAGTTTTAAACTATTCCTCCATGGCGTTCAGTTATGGATTTAGTGTAACTTTTCATCTGAAGCTTTCATCTATTTCAGTAGTTTATTTATTGATGAAATTGATACGAATAGTGACCAAATATATAGAGTTAGTCATGTATCACTATTTTAAATAATAATATTCTAGAATGATCGATTTATATACATTTTCATTAAACCCGTGTTCATGAGTAAATGCGTACTCATAGTTCATATAGAAATGTATTTATATCGGCAATAATACAGAATACATTCCACTATTTGCATGAGAACGAAAATACGATAAATATTTACATTTTATAATCGTATCTTTTTGGAGTCTTCATAATAGGTCGCAGCTTCCGAAACTCTCTCTCTCTCTCTCTCTCTCTCTCTCTCTCTCTCTCTCTCTCTCTCTCTCTCAACGAATAGTGTGATAAATAATAATACTTTAAATCGAATATGTGTGTTAATAATACGTCGCAGCTTCCGAAACTCTCTTTTGGTGTCTATTCCTCTCTCTCTCTCCTCTCTCTCTCTCTCTCCTCTCTCTCTCTCGCTCTCTCCTCTCTTCTCTCTCTCTCTCTCTCTCACGAATATAAGTGTGAAAATAAAAGTTATTTACTTTACTTTTAATCGTATATCTTTTTGGAGCCTTCATAATAGGTCGCAGAAAAATTATTGAATTATTAATGAGATAATTGCACCGGATATTGCAGATGGCGAAACTCATTTTTATGGATGGGATTGGATGTTCTGTTATGCAAAGTGAAAAGTAATGAGTTTCTGTAAGGGACGAGAAGACTGGGAATATGAGAATAATTCTAAATTAAAACTACTAATGGTGTCAACACGGTAGAATTTCTCTCTCTCTCTCTCTCTCTCTCTCTCTCTCTCTCTCTCTCTCTCTCTCTCTCTCTCTGTTCATGAATATTTGTACATTCATTCCTAAAACTCATGTACTTTAAGTATGCTTATAATACTGTAACAACATAATCATTTACCGACAGTGCGTATGTTTGTGTATAATGGAGGAATTTATTTTATTGTAAGACATGAGATGTACATTGGAGTAACAATTACTCCGAAATATTTTTCGACCTTGTCAGTCATAAAATAGAAACACAATTCAGGGTACATTTCAACAGCCACGTTACGGACATACCTCGAGCAAATGTAATTACTTCGAGATTATACTTTTTTGTACAATTACTTTTCATATAATTTTCCTGCGTTAATTTCTGTATAATTACAGTTCTACCTTTCTCAATATGCTCTAATTACATCCGGAGAAGAAAGAGAAAACTCGTGATAAATTGGAAAGTGGGATATTCCATTTTCATTCAACGTCAATTGTAAAATTGAAGGCAGTGCTCTCTGAATATATAAATAGAAATATGTTACGTGTTTTGCTAAAGCTTTTGAAATGTAAACTTATGCCACGAAACCTAGTCTACTGTTAAAAAATCATCAAAGATTTGCGGATGAAAATATTTCATATTTCTTTGAGTGAAAATTCTTATCAGCCTTTTTTGAAAGAATTGTGAAGGTAATAAGGGATCTAAATTTTTCTGTAAAATATGGTAAACGACTTTCTGCATTAACATGGAAGATTTTCTTTCATTTTTTGTGAAGCTGATTGTTCTCCTTCTCACAATTTAGATGCAAAAGAATTAAACGAAATTTAGGCATCTTCTTTCCTACAATATTTTCATTCATAAATGCGACCCAAACTACGGGTATTTTACCAAGCAAAATCATAAAGAATTCTTCACGATTCAAATTAAATATTGTTTTTAGTTTAATGTGTTCTGAACAATTTGAAGATGATTAAAAATGCTAGAAATGTCAAGAAGACTGAAAACAGAAATGCTTTGTCTATAAAAACGAAGATAAGGTTCTGATTACATCAGGTGCTTGTCTGGGGTCTTCAAGATTATATATAAAGTGGAATAGAGAGAGTGGAGCCTTAATTTCTATGTGTGAAGACAGCAAATAAAACAGAAGAGTAACAAACATGGAGGAGTCTTTTATAGACGTTAGAATTTGTGAGTCTCATGTTGTATTCAAAATATTGACCATTCACTGCGCACCAAGTATATTGGATAGCAGGAACAACAAATACAAAAGGCGGTCGTTTATCAGATTTTGCTACCAAGAAATATCTAAGGCCCTTGATGAACAAACCAGGAAGAGGAAAATGATACCATAGATTAATATTTCCATCTGAGGGAAATGTGGTAATAAATCGATAAATAATTTCTTGGTTTATTCTACAGTTTTGTAACACTGCCCAAACAATTGTCTGTTGACAGTTCTTGCTACTGGCGTCGAACCTAATGTTATATAAGTCGATTTATTCCTCCACTCTGCGTCCTGCAAATGAGTTTTCTTTATAAAGAAAAAGGCCTCTTTTAATGAACTTTATATCGAAAACTCGACCATTAAAACGCTTTACTTTTCTTCATAAAATCGCTTTAAGTTCAGCATGAAAATGTCTTTCTCACTGGTTATAAATTTGGACATTTAATATTCCCCTTTAGAAGATATTTACACAAAACAAATTCCCTTAAACAGTTCAGTACACCTTCATGAATTATATACATGCATTAATGTGAAGAGCTTCTTCTATTGTAATGACTGCCATTGGCAGTTGTAAAATAAAATAATATATTATATTATCAATATATATGATATATATATAGATAATAATATATATATACTATTATCATAAAGTAACATATATATGTATATATATATAATATATATCTATTCTATATTCTATATATATATAGAGTTGTGTGTATGTGTGTGTGTGTGTATGAATATAATGTATATATATATATATATATATATCATATATATAATATATATATATATATATATACATAACATACATATATGTGTGTGTGTTTGTATGTAATTTTGCTTGAATGTTTAATCGTGCTTATTCTTACCAACATTTATCTATATATCTTTCTATTATGAGAAATTGCACGTTTATCCCCACATTAAATTTTATCTGTCATTGGCGATTCTTTCCACGAAATGAAAATGATATTCTTAAGATCGTTGGAACTCGAACTGCACTGAAACCAAGCATTCCAGGAACCTCGTTCTCTTTTTTCCAATCGAATCCCAAATCGAGGATCGTCTTCTTTTTAACGGTCTAGAAAAGGTCAGAGGAAAAAGGTTCGTTGGGTCACCGCTAAGTTCAAAGGCTTCATTCGTACCCATCGTCTTTTTATATATGATTATAAAATCTGTTCCATAAAATCTTCCCTTGTTTATTATTATTATTCCCTGCTATGACGTCAAAGATAATATTTCGCGATAGATATGACGTAAATTCCTCCACATTTTCTAGTCTATTTGATCACACGTTTTATTTTCTCGTCATTTTGTTGCAGTGTTCGAAAAATTTGTTGTAATATTTGTATTGCTGTGTAATTATTCTATATTTTTATAATGATTAAGTCTTTTTACTCGAGATAAACTTGTACTGAATAACAGTATCCTTGAACTGGAGAGTAAAGTCAGAGTTTTCCCATATTTATAAACAAGTCTCAAATAGTCTTATTAAAAAAATGTGATCAAATAACTGTTATTTTCTTACTTCAGAGATATCCCTCTTAATTATCTAGACAGGACTAAGTACACTTACATATGGCCATCACGAATCGTCTGCTACAATCATTTCATTAATGACATCTGATGTCACTGATGGGTCTCTTGTAGTGGCTGAAGTATAATACCCTAACACAGTACTGTGCATTTGTATTTATATTAATGCTATTAAATGTTTTAATAGGATTAAAGTTACGGTATTAGTAATATACAGGAGGAGGATATGTGTGTGTATGAATGTTTGTTAAGAGAGAGAGAGAGAGAGAGAGAGAGAGAGAGAGAGAGAGAGAGAGACATATAGATTGTAAGCTAAATATACAGACAGACATCCTTTACGATTTCCTAAATTCAAGTAACCTCTATATTTAGTGCCAATGAAATTTACATACATGCCTCATTGATAATTATAGCATCATCTTTGGAATTCAATCGAAAGCAAAGTATCTGTATCTCTTTCATTATTGTTTTCTCTGCAAGGAAAGGTTGTGTAATAATTGTCCAGTGTTCATTTCATCAAATGGTGGTCAGGGGCACCGTCAGGAATGTTTCCATTTTACCACACACACACACAAACGTATATATATATATATATATATATATATATATATATAATATATATATATTATATACTATATATATATATATATATATTCTTATAAGGGCACAGGAAATGTAATACATGGCCTTGTATCTCCGTCTGAGATATACTGAATAGTGAATGGTTATTGTCTGAGATAGTTGGCCATAAGCCAGAATGAGATTTTGCTCATGGAGCAGCCCATAAGAGATAAACAATTTAAAAGTTAATGATGGTCATGAATAAATTTAATTTCGTCAGACGAACCTGAAACCCATTTGATACCTAATGCCCCCATTGGTAGGTGATAAAGAAATATAGCAGAGAATCCTGGCAAGTCGTAAACGGCCAGTAAGGAAAACGGGAAAAAGATGATCTTAAGAAAAGTGGGAACCTAGAAAAAGACTCTACGGTGTTGTTATGCCGTATTTCACTTACTCCAGACGCTGAGTTATCATATAGAAAACTCTTCTATCTTGAGTTGGATATCGATGCAGGAAACGGAAGGATTTAAGGCAGGAAAAAAAGTGAGGTTGCCGCCTTGACTTATGGGGTGACATGCTGCGTATTTCCTGCATGCTGTCAGTATATTTATTGGCTCTTTCACCTCTCTGAAAAGGACTGTAGTGTCATGTTTACGGTGGGCTAAAGGGACACAATTCTAGCGCTCATCGCTGATTGGTTAGCGTCTCTCCCACGTAAACCAACTAACGGATTATAGCCGATCGTTCTTTGACGTAATCTCGGTAACTGACTGATGGCGTTACCAACTGCTCTGGGTCTAGGGGTTTCTTGCCCAGGGGTCTTGATCCGTGGTGCCACTGCCGATGGATCTGGTTGTTGTTGTAGATGGTTTCCTGTTACTCGAAGGAGGAGGAGATGTTCCTACCTAACGCTGAGGGAGGGTTCTTATTTTACAATAATATAGAGCGCTTGTATGATGTAACGTTTGTATTCGATATATATTACGTTCTCATAGTTCAGTGTAAGACTGCACCGTCTTTACGCTATGTCATCACTTACTCTACCAGTAACGTTTGCATTTTGATCATGAAACGCAACCAGCTTTTATCGTTCTCCAATCTAGGCCAGGGATAATTCCCCCCTGCCCCCTATACTCTAAGTGACTTTGTTTCTGAATATGGGACCATCTAGAAGATATCCCATATATGGAGAGTAAATCTAGTCTAGTATTTGTTAAAATTATTTGTTTCGATAATAATTTCTTTTGATCATAAACAAACTAACGACAATAATGTATGCAGTTTAAAATTAATCAACACCCATCTTTCTTCCTTTTGGTTTACATAAATCGCAGTTTTGGAGGTTCTTAGACATGAACAAATCTTTTACCCGTTTCTTCATCTCACATTACATTTGACGTTATAACACACAGCTTTAAAACGCATTTAGTAAACGAATCGATATTCATATTTATTTGTTTATATACATAAAAGGTTTAGCAGGAAATATTTGTTTTTAATGGCTGTCTCAATCCTAAGCCTGGAGAAACTCTGAGAAACAGTTTATTTTTTTATTTGAGGAATTGCGACTTTTTTATTTGAGAAATTCCGATTTATTTTTTAAGAATTCCGATTTTTATTATATGAAGAATTCCGACTGTTTCAAATTAGAGGAATTCCGACTTTTTTTTTATTCCAGGATTTTTTTGGAGGGAATGCCGTTAGGTATAATCTCCTCATCCTTCATCTTACTTCTCCTCCCTTCCAACATCTTAATAATAATTTTCGTTTCGTCTACTCCTCAGCCTCAGCCTCTTACTCTCTTTGAATTAATGAGAAAGGGAGGAAAGAGAGCCAGCAGGTAAGGTACAGAATGCCAACATGTTGTTTATTTAAAAGTTCAGCCTCGTAATTGGGTATTACTGGCCTACTAACGAAAAATAAACATGACTTTGGGATGTCTCCGCCTTAGGAACTATTTGCACTTTTGAATATTTGATATCGCCTTTGTATTCCTTATTTCCAAGAGTTTCTTCTTTAGTTGTACGGGATGTTTTTCGACGTTTTACTGATTTCAACTTGGCCTCTTTAGCTCACATACCTCTACGCAGGACAAAGTTCAAGAAATAGGACAGAATTGTGGGGAAGTGAGATGACAATCATTTGTAACAGTAAAATCTGGATTAACAAAGAACGTGTTACAAGTTATGTCTTGGAGAGAATTAATAACTTTTATATGTAATCGTATTCACCATTTATTTCTTAACTAGTATATATATATATATATATATATATATATATATATTATATAGATATTATATATATATATATATATATAGAATATATATATACCTTTTTAAAAGTCCATTTTTTATTGGTTTCATTCAAATTCATTTATATTATTGGAGTTTCATGGAGTGACGAGGATGGGAAACTGTCACCTGCCAAAAGGGATTTTCATCAAAGTTCCAGCAGGAATTTCATGACTTTTAGGTCCGTGACGTTAATCTGTTTATAGATATCAGTCATTTTCACAGGTTAAAGGGAAATTAGAAAAGAATGTTATGTATTTTAAGCTACTACTCGTGTTTTAAAACTCGCTTGTTTATTTTCAGTATTTTTGTAAGTGAAAGTTTATGGGTTGTTATCTAATATATAAATGCAAGAAACGAAATTCGAATTTGATAAAGAAAGTACAATGTATTTTCATGCAGTACAAACTCAAGCAGATACATATATAAATATATATATATATATATATATATATATATATATATATATAATATATTATATATATTATATTATATATATATATATATATATATATATATGTATGTGTGTGTGTGTGTGTGTGTGTGTGTGTGTGTATCTGCTTGAGTTTGCACTGCATGAAAATACATTGTACTTTCTTTATCAAACTCGAATTTCGTTTCTTGCATTTATATATAGATAACAACCCATACACTTCCACTTACAAAAATACTGAAATGAAAAAGCGCACGCGTGTGTGTGTGTGTACGCGTGCGTTTTTGTGTCACTATTGTGCGCATTACTTTTTATATGTATAGCCACAAATTACTTTGAATATCGAATTTACTATGCCTTGGTAACAACTTGCATCTGTCACAGAGAGAGAGAGAGAGAGAGAGAGAGAGAAGAGAGCGAGAGAGAGTGAGGAGAGAGATTAGAGGAGAGAGAAATGAAATAATTGAACAATTACGGCAGCATATGTTACCACGTCTGTATCGCACGGCTGAATAAATTGCTACAGATACAAAGTTAAATAATAGCCGTGAAATTGATAGCGCCATTTGTGGGTCTGTCTGGCACGCAAAGTAATTGTGCAATGCTGCCAAGTCATACTAGAAGGATGCAGTGATTAAGAATAGCAATGAGGTGAGAATTTAGGGAAGTGAAATCTCAGTTTTTTGGTTTCGTGGTATGTGAAATTTTACCTACATCATAACTGACAAAACATATTAATATAGACAGTCAGGTAAGGAAATATAGGCATTAAGATACACTTAAAAATCTTGTTTACCTTACATTTCTCCCCGTAGGAGGGTAGAGCCGTCAGTGGACCCTATGCGGTGCACTGTAGGCTTTCTAAGGTTCTGTGCAGTGTACCTTCGGCCCCTAGCTGCAACCACTTTCGTTCCTTTTACTGTACTTCTTTTCATATTCTCTTTCTTCCATCCTACTTTCCACCCTCTCCTAACACTTGATTCATAGTGCAACTGCTTTGAGGTTTTCCTCCTGTTACACCTTTCAAACCTTTAACTGTCAATTTCCATTTCATCGCAACTCAACTACCTTAAACTTGTGATTTATTTCATTGTGAGAAAAAATTCTAATGGATTCGTAAGAAGATTCACTTTCTTTCTAATGGTAAGAGATGAATTGTAACAGGAATAAGATCGTTTGAAGATTATGAACTGTCTATTCATTCTAAAGAAATCCATCCAGATCTAAGAGGAATGAGGAGAGAAAAAGACTGTGGATAAAATAGGAAGGATTACTCTGAGCGACCTTAAGTTAGCCCGTTGTAATTTTTTATTATATAAGAGGGTTGACTATGGGATTCGTGAGCAGTTATGAAACTGACGTTGCAACAATTGCAATGTTTTTCTTTACCATGGTAAACGACTTACTTTAAAGGAAACCAAAGTCAAAAAGCTCAACTAGATTGAATTATTTTAATAGACTTACAGAATGTATAATGGAATGATGACCAATCAACTGCATAACTTAGTGTCAGAAACAAACATTACAATAATAATGTGTATTTTCAGCGGAAATTTCTTACTCGATGAAGACAGTTCTGCCGCTATTAAAAAAAAGAATTCACATGATATCCACTGAGGCAACCCTGTTTATAACCGCCGTTTAAACAAATGTTAAAACTGGTAACAAAAAAATGTTTTACATAAGAACAAAAAGTGAATTTCTTTTGTTATATATTTTGGCGCCTCAGTCGCATCTTAATCCTATCAGCTTTCAATAGCTTCTAGATGACATGGCGAGTGTCATCAAACCTTTGGACTCTCGACATAGTTCATGTTAAAGTTGTTTCATCATCAATTACTTTGAACAACGTTTTAAACATCACTTCCTTGTAACTGAACAAACCAAGCATGTGGAATTTGGGTCATTCAACAGCAGAAAAGTCGCGATAGGTCGTCTTGTTAAGATCGTGTTCCTAACTCTGAAAATGTTTCTTTGGGTCTGTGGGCCGGATCCTTATTTCGATTTATTCAACTTATTTCGAATATTTCTTGTAATGTGAAGGGTTTATTTTTAGGATAGAACGGTAATATTGTGTAGTCAGTGATCATCTGCATAGTCAACTCAGTACTCTAAATGAGTGCTAATCATTGCTTAACCAGGTTAGTCATGATTGAGTATGTAGTCTCCAGTCAGGTTATCTGAAAATAGAAATGCAAATCCCTTTCCACATTATAGTTAGCCCCATTAAACATTTCAAATCTAGCACAATAAAATTTACTTAGCTGGTCCAAACAATCAAACTGCGTGCATCTGAGAATGCTGGACGAATTTGAGACAGTTAGCAGCCTCTCTGATTTAGTAGTCGCAAGCAAAATGTAGCCTTTGATTTTCTACATGTATACCATTTTACTTTTGCCCTTCTCCCAAATCCTACTCATTCTTCGCACCTTGCTTGTGTCCTGTTTCCTCGATCTTTCCATTTCTTCACGCTCTGATTCCCTCGTCTGGAGTTTTATCTCCAACTGCTCCATTTCCTACTGAATTCCTCAAATGGGTTTGCTAACTTCCACCATGGCTGCCTTACTGGCTGCTCCGCAGAAATATAATTTGCGTTCATTGTGCCATGTTTTCTGTTATATCTTATTCACTCAATTTTCCACACATCCACTTCATCCTCTAGTTATTCAACTTAGAAGAGAGACATGAAAATTTGAAGATTCATTATAGCAATTTGTTGATACTGGGAAACAACTAAGTTGTTTACCTTTGCTTTATAAGGACTTAATGGCTATATTCCACTTTATCCTCTGGTTATTTAACTTGGAAGAGAGACACGAGGAATTAAGAGAGTCATAATTATAATCTATTAATGTGGAGTACCAACTAAATTGTCTACTTTGGTTTACAACGGTTAATGGCTATTTGTCTCAGTACATGAAATATCATTATCCTATCTACAGGTAATGAATAATTTTTATAAAAGAAATGTAACGCAAGCATATACCATAAACTCACTTTTCTAACACTTGTGTACCACTACTACTTTTCGTTCGAGAAATTACATTTATTTGCTGGAACGACCTCAATGAAAGAAAGATCCAATTACAGTCTGAACATAACAAGCATTAAAACTTTTCAGTATTGGACTATTTGTGAAAATGTTGAGAGTGTAAAACAAATGTGATGAATTAACTCCCATTAATGAGGGATTGAAGCCAATGACAAGAATTGTGTTATTTACTGGTACAGCAAAGTAGTTTCTGATCGTAATGGGAATTAAAAAAAAGATTATTTTTCTAGGTAGTTTAGGAATCCAAAATTACACAAAATGTCAAACTAACATTTCAGCAATCAGGTGGAACGTATCAAGAATAACATTCTGTAAAGCATCCGTAAGGATAATCATTTCAACTGAAGAGTTCCTATAACCTTCCTTCTCTCTCTCTCTCTCTCTCTCTCTCTCTCTCTCTCTCTCTCTCTCTCTCTCTCTCTCTCTCTCTCTCAGTACATCTGTTTTTCTGTCCATCTGTTACTCCGTAACTCTGGAGAAGTAAAAAATTTATTAACATTAAAATGGGAATCTCTCTCTCTCTCTCTCTCTCTCTCTCTCTCTCTCTCTCTCTCTCTCACACTTAAGTTTCCCTCGAGAGAACGGTAGTAGGCGTGATCCTGAAACAGATGGAGTGAAAACCTGATATGGATGGAAAGTAATGGCCTTAATCAATAGGAGATCTTCTAGCAACTTAGCGCCCAATTTCCCAAGTTTGCTGTGTTTCACAGACGCCAAGATATGGTTCATTTATCCACGCATACACAGACACACACACACATGTAGTTTCATGTTGGGCACATTCGCCTCAGTGGCCAAAGGACCCAGGTTCGACTCCTGCTGCGTCGCTGTGTACGTGAGTTGAGCAATTAACCATTCGGGACTGACTGTTGAATGTAATAGCTGACTCTCATGGTTTAGATAATTCACCACCGCAGGTACATCAGTCTCCCTGACACAACCATTTACGAAGTGGTGAGATGAATGGAATTTCACCTATAACCTTTTATTTTATTTTTTTGTGTAGTATGTACAGGATTCCCATATGTATATGGCCTTCTTCAGGATGTATCATTAAGATTTCTTATATGTTAAAAAGTGAAGAGCAGACGAATAGCACTTTTCAAAACTACAAGGTACCCATTTCCAAACCTGCAACCATCAATCCAACCACTTTCTTTCTCTTTCCTGTTCTTTCTTTCTGTCTTTTTCTCTTTAAATCTTCAGCTGAAACTCCTTTTGGACAGAGACAACAGACTAAACCCAAAGAGAAAATCAGTTTAAAGGAAAAGGTGATAAATAAATAAATATGATTGAGTAAAAAAAGCACAATACCCCTGAAATTCAGGAGACTTCATTCCTGCTACTGATTCTGTTGCTGCTGTCGCTGAATTGCAAAAAAAAAAAGTTGAGACGCGGAAAAAGATTATGAATTATTTTCAGCTCAGCCTCCTCGAGGAACTAGAGAGAGTTTGAGACGGAGGAAAAAAATTCCTGCGATCTGAAAGTTGTATAATTTCAGGATGCTCGCTAAACTTTCTGTCTCTGTAATCCAGACTTTACGATCCGTCACAAAGTATTACAATCTGGTTCTTTTCGACCGAGAAAGTAAAGTGGCAAGACAGAATTTGGATTTAAATGGTTCAAATGTAGAATAGGTAAGTTATTGATTTTGAACAGAAATTGAAACGTCAGCTTTTATTTTACTGAAATCTACATAAGTCGCGTGTGGCGTACCACTTCCCCAGGATATATGGAATCAGTTTATCTTTATTATTTAAGCTAAGTTAGAAAGATTCAGATGATACGAAACAGAAGTTCAAGCGAAGGTTCAATACATGTCGACCCTAATAGTATTCTCCTTCCATTATAATGTATTTTTATCTATTTGTTAATTTGTCAGTTTATTTTTGTTCTTTTTTCAATAGCTGGGGTCTCTTCTTCTGCATTTCCCTTTACCTCGTCTGACTTCTTCTTAATGAACACAGTATCTTTGGAAGCTTGATATCAAGTCAATGATCCCTGTGGGCTTGTTCCACATATAAATAGGTTTCATCTTCTGAATAATAATAATAATATAATAATAATAATAATAATAATAATAATAATAATAATAATAATAATATAATCATAATATAATAATAATAATAATAATAATAATAATCATAATCATAATAATAAATAATAATAATAATAATAATAATAATAATAATAATAATAAAAATAATAATAATAATAATGTAAAAATAAACCCACAAAATTACTAAGTATAACTTGTTTACTTGTATTTACAAGTTGAGTAAAATAATATGTAAATACAAGTAAACAAGTTATACTCAGTAGTTTTGTGGGTTTCTTTTTACATCTTCAGAAGAAAACTGAAAGATGTTTATGTTTTTGTTTGGTTCAGTAATAATAATGTGGCAGGAGCGTCAACATTAGTAAAAAGACTGTGGATAGGTTATTGAGTAGATATCCAAGAAACATAAGGACTTCCGGCAACATTGCAACAACCATTGCGGAGATCCAACAGAATTGCAGCCAGAAGGATTGATAGGGGAGAGGAAATCACCTAGTTGGTGTTAACTGCCCTCTTTCTTAATCACCTGGCCCATTAACGAGCTAACGACCGGTGTCAACGATCTTCAACGGCTCTCGTTTTTAAATTTACCTCTGTACATGTTGTAACTAATTGTGTATTTGGACTGAAGTTGAACCCAGGGAAGGGTTCGAAAGCTTTTTGTAAATCTTAAAAATCATACCCGGACTCTTAACACTTTGTATTATTGTGGACCCTTTAGAACATTATATATACTCTCGCGATAGAGAATATTTCCCTACTAAACATGAGAGTATCTCCTAAATCGAGGTCATGGAAGCAGTGTCGTTAGGATTCTCATATGTCTTCTGATGCTTCTGTTTTAATGCATGAATATTGCAATGACTTGCTGTTTTTTTTTATAAATCCCAACCCTATTGGTAATCTGCTTTATTGATTTATAAAAGACAATTCTAGAAAAGTGTCGAGGTCCCTAAAGGATATTCAATTTTGAAATACTCTTTACTGATGCAGATAAAAATCATGTGGGGAAAGCATGGCAAAGAGAGAGAGAGAGAGAGAGAGAGAGAGAGAGAGAGAGAGAGAGAGAGAGAGAGAGAGTATTATTGTTAGATTTTTTATCATGACGAGGTTTCTGTTTCAGCTTCTGTTCACTTTTCAGAATACGTAAACACCTCGAAATCTGCTTTATTTTTGCACAAAAGTGAGGTATTGTTAACGTGTTCTTTCCTACCCTTTTTGAGACAAGGCTTTTGGAGGCTGAAAGAAATAAAAAAAAAGTGCTAAAATTTTTGCATTTTAATGAATTAGACTCGAGGGAAACCTTAATCCTCTTATAGCTGGTATCTGTTTGTGGCTTTGAAAATTCTCTTTGGTATTTTAGCAAAAGGATTTCATTAACAGTCGATTTACTCGGGTCGTAACTGAATTATTTCGTCAGGGTTAAACATCAGTTTGGGAAAAAGAAAATCCGATAATCAGGTTTTTTTTACATTTCTCCTTCACATACATACATACATACATACATACATACATACATACATACATACATACATACATACATACATACAATTCAAATTTCATAGGCAATATACCACAGCTAAAGTTTAAGATTATAGTGATTAGAAGGGATTTTTTTTTTGCCTCAAATCTACGATGCACGTAAATATATTTGTTATAATAATTCTACTGGACGACGATAAATTTGAAATACAAATTATGAAACTCCGAAATTATCATACGCCAATACAATTCCATTCTAAGCCTATGTGCATCATCATATAAAAATTATATATATATATATATATATATATATATATATATATATATATATATATATATATATATATATATATATATATATA
>NC_061094.1:44830634-44833134 GCF_015104395.2 Macrobrachium nipponense
TACATATTTATATATATGTATAATATATATAATATATATATATATGTATATTAAATATATATATATATATATATATATATATATATATATATATATATATATATATATAAATAAAGTAAATAAAATGCCACAAATGAAAACTGACAAAACAAAATTTGACAACGGAGTGGTTGTTCCTAGCCTTTCGACACTAGTAAAAGACCATGTGTCGAAAGGCCTGGCAGTGGCATATCATCGTAAATCAGATACACACACACACACACAAAACACACACACACATATATATATATATATATATATATATATATATATATATATATATATATATATATATATATATATATATATATATATATATATATATATGCTCGTATCTACTCCTCCCTGTATTTTTGCTCTTTACAATAACGGCCGCTTTGTGTACCTTTCAATACTAGCGATAGAGAACCAAAGCAAGGCTTACCCCACCGAATGTTTGTATCTTTGACATTGACAGTCTCTCTCTGTCTCTCTCTGTCATTCCCTGTCTATCTGAATATATGCAAACAAAAGCATACTCACACCACACGCACACACACACTCACACACACACACACCACACACACACACACACACACACACATATATTATATATATATATATATATTAATATATATATCATTATATATTATATATATATATATATATATATATATATATATATGTGTGTGTGTGTGTGTGTGTGTGTGTGTGTGTGTGTGTGTGTGTGTTGTGTGTGTGCGTGTCTTTGTGTTAATAGTTTCCAAACTGTCATTAAACGCTTTTTAGAAAACTGTTCCTATGGACTATTCCAATAATATTTTCACTCATAACTTAATTTTAATCAACGGCCTTGAAAACAATATCCGTCTAAAACTGCAATCACTTTCTTTACTTAACGTGTAAAATCTCCTCATCTTTTACTCAAATCTTGTTTCCCTCCCATCGACCCGGTTCAACAACAACTACCTACATTTTCTCTAATATTTTTAGTTTGTTTTATCATTGTCTTATAATAAGCGGTTGTAAGGACTACGGTATTCCAACCAAAAGTGGTCGATAAAGAACCGTGAGCATCGATATGGGTCATAGAACTAGTGTTCGTAGTGCGAGAGAACTTAATTTATGACCCTAGGGATGTGAGCCCCTTAGAGATTCGTAGTACGAGTGTTCGTAGTGCGACAGAACATAATTTATGCCCCAAGGAGAGTGAGTTCCTTAGGGATTCGTAGTACGAGTGTTCGTGGTGCGAGTGAGCTTAAGTTACTGCCACAGTGGATGTAAACCCCTTAGTGAATCGTAATACGAGTGATCCTAGTACGAACTTAATTTATGACCCCAGGGATGTAAACCCCTTGGTGATTTGTAGTACGAGTGTTCGTAGTATGATTGAACTTAATTTATGACCCAAGGGATGTAAACCCCTTAGTGATTCGTGCTCGTGATGCGAGTGAGCTTACGTTACTGCCCCAGCTGATGTAAACCCTTAAGTGATTCGTAGTACGAGTGTTCGTAGTGCAAATGAACTTAATATCCAGTCCAGAAGGATGTAAGTCCCCAGGAGATTCATAGTACAAATGATCTTGATGTTTTCCGGAGATCTCAGCTTTAATTTTAGATTCCCTGCTGATTTGCATTTTCCTGTCGTATGAATTTCTAACAGCCGTAATCGTTGTTCTTTGGGAAATATATGTTGATAGATAGTAAGGGGAAGCTGATTGCTTGGTGGGCCGAGTCTCCAGCGATGCATACTCAAGCGGTGGTGAGCTACCCTCTGCACATCACTTCTCTGTCTGTTGCACTAAAATTGTTAATGTAATTAGATTTCCGTCATTGAATAACTTTGGACTTGAGTTTCAGCTCAGATCCCTTGTGCATTAGTACCCAGTAATCGCGCTGCAGTAGCTATATTCTTGTAATTCACTGTATAATGCAAGTTAATTGATACTGTATTGACGAAGTTAGGTCTAAATTATTTTAGTTAATCACATTCTGCTGCCTTGGATTATCAGGGTGTCAGTAATCACCGATGTGAAATTCCATTCCAAGATATATTCCATTCTGAAGTGTTCATACTGCAATGAGAGTGCTTTACTTTCTGCATTACCTAAGCTATATGGGTTGTTGTGGAATAATTTTAGTAAATAGAAGCAATGGCCTCAGAGAATTCCATATTCCTCTCATTCCATATTCCTCTCATTTTGGTCCATCAGCCAATGATATGACGATAACGTCAGGAAAGATTAAAAAAAAAGTGTATATGTGAATGTAAACATCTGTAGTTCAGAGACATATTCATAACGATGTTAATGATTAGAGGATTTAAGTTAGATAACTGGAAAATGATAATTGAATAAGAGATCTCTCCCACGACAAATTCATTGGAAATAAAACTCAAGGCTTCAGGTGACTGCCAGCCGCAAAAATAAATAAATAAATAAATAAATAAATAAATAAATAAATAAATAAATAAATAAATAAA
>NC_061094.1:44845634-44853134 GCF_015104395.2 Macrobrachium nipponense
AATCATTCAGATTGACTTCCAATTCCACAGCTTGTGGACATACGTACAAATAAATTCAGTCGGAGTTTAGTAAATGTTTCCTTCAAAATTTATAGCTAGCGATCTATAACGGACACTGTGAACAAGTTCATGTCTACACACACACACACTATGATAGCTACCCAACAGTTTACTTGTAATGGTGTAAATTTATTACGGCACTGAATCAGTTCTTAGAAAGTCACAATGATCATAAATGTCCGAGCGGTGAAATAACGGCCACCTCTCTCGGAACGCGGCCACTTCCCGAAAGAAAGCTTGAATTGTGCCATTATTTCGTAATTTCGGAGAAAACACTTACTTCGAGAGGAGCGTAGAGGTCTCGGTGTGCTACCTGGATAAGCCACAACTCATGGCAGCGAATTCAAGTACTTTTTTCGGGAGGGTGGCCGCATACCGGGATCGGTGGTCACTATGTCACCGCTCGCCATTTGCCCTATAGGGGTAATGGTTACCATGGGATTTTTCAGATCTTGATAGAAGAGATAGCATAGGTTGACACTCGCAGGGACAGGCAGGTTGGGTAATGGTTGAACCAAGGTCTTGAGCAAGAATTCATATAGACCATTCTCAAAGGTCTTCAGCGGTATTTCGAAAAGATGAATTATCCTTGACTAACGTCACTGCTAAATACGTTTAAAGTTATATTGGTATTTACCTTAAAGATTCAAGGAAATACTACTGAATAACACTGACAGTGTCTGTGCATTACTTACTATTAAGTATGATATGTCATGATGGAAGTCTTCCTTATCTTAATGAAAAGTAGAATTTAGATATATATATATATATATATATATATATATATATATATATATATATATATATATATATATATATATGCAATATAAAAAAACACCGTATCGCGCTTCTAAGAACTATGTAGAAGGATCCACAGTAATTGTCTTGTTTATCAAGACGAAAAATTTGTAAATATTTCCACAAATATATTTCGCCTGTATAAACAAGAAATATTACTATGGATCCTTCTACTGATATATATATATATATATATATATATATATATATATATATATATATATATATATATATATACATATATAAGTCATATCACATTTCCGTGATTCATATACTATATCGAGCTACAATGTCCTTTAATATCTAATTCGCTCTACCTCGGAATTAATATATTTTCATATATGCTTAACCGAAGGGGAATTTTTTCTCGATAATAGATTTGCCTGGACCAGGGCGCGAACCTATGGATCCTTTCAAACCCAGGAACGTCAGTGAAGCTTTACCTACTACACAACCGCGAGAGGATCCATAGGTTCGCGCCCTGGTCCAGGCAAATCTATTATCGAGAAAAAATTCCCCTTCGGTTAAGCATATATGAAAATATATTAATTCCGAGGTAGAGCGAATTAGATATTAAAGGACATTGTAGCTCGATATATACATATATATATATATATATATATATATATATATATATATATATATATATATATATATATATATATATATATAAATATACATACATACATATATATATATTATATATATAATATATATATATATATATATATATATTACATATATATATATGCATATACACAGACACTTCCCAAACAAACTCATTCCCCGTAGCCATCGAGCCATCCAGTGCAAGCAAGCGACCCGTTGCGTTCTTTGAGGCGACTCATAAATTTCCTAAAGTAACTTTTCATACTTCGGGTGTAATCAACCCAGCGTAGGGAGAGTCACGTCTTTCTTAATAGAAATGTGAGGGTTTTTTTTGATAGGGGTGGTCTTGTTTATCCCTAATTGGAAATGAAAGTTCTCTAGACGATGAGATAATTGGGTTTCAGAGCGGTGAAGTGCCCGTGGGGCCGTAATGGATGTCAGGACTAAAATTATATATAGTTTCTTTTCTTTAACCGGAAAATAAAAATCTTACTATTTTGTGAGTTTTTCGTTTTACTTTTTTCGATTGCTTTCTCGGGGAGTAAACCTACAAAGTATTATCTTGTTCTTGTTCTTATTGCTCTTCTTGTTGTTGTTTTTGTTGGGGGTAGGAAAGCCATATTTTATAAAGCCTAAAAAGCCCTGCAAAAGATGCTTCGCGTCGAGTTAAAGATACAGGAATTCTATGATAAGAAATCTATGATTTATTTATTAGAATGAAAATGTAAAAATATAAATAATGTGCATGTTAAATAGTACAGAACAAATATTTCTAACAAAATACAGCGTGTGTATTTGTATATTAATTTTCGTTGTTGAAACAGCCCCCTATTTGTCCGTAGATTTTTTTCCGGGCCATCAGTAAGCTGGAGGTCGGATCACGCCTTGTTGAATTGCCTTCACGTGTTTTGGAAGAGAAAATGGAAATAGGAAGAGGAATAATTAAAAAGGGGTAAAATTTGTCGCAATCAACTATTCTTATTTTTTCAATTATTTCTTCTTCACACGCAGTTTAATTAATTATTGATATTTACGCCGATTAGTCAACTGTAAGACTTTGAATTCGGGAACACAGCCTAAGGCTAAAATATGTTTCATATAGACCAAGTCATTTTCATTCTTTTACAAAACTGTCTGGAATGAAATATCAAAAAGTATACAATTCCTATTTTCTATACAAAAATAATTAAATGACTTAGTATACCATTCTTCGAAAAATGAGATATAAGCAAATATCTTGACCACTTATAGAAATATAAAAGTGACGTTACAACTTCGGACCGCTAACTCTGCAGTAAACAAATAAAAAAAACTGAAAACAGTTATAAAAAAAAGTATACCTCATTCGAGAACTCATTACGGCATTTTGAAACGAACCTGTTTACCATCATTCATTTTTCGTAACAAGAGATGCTCGCATCCCATTCATCTAGTAACCCTCCCTCTCTCTCTCTCTCTCTCTCTCTCTCTCTCTCTCTCTCTCTCTCTCTCTCTCTCTCTCTCCGCCCACCATTTGCTTTCTCTATTCAGGTTCTGCCTCAGACGTTGAGAGAAAACAGGACCTTTCAAGCATCTCTTGACCCCTGCTTTGTTCTAGCACAGAGGAGCGGAAGGGTTTTTAAACTAGCAACTCGTAATAGACAAAAGTTACCCCTGAAAAAGACATGGAACGAAGAGGTAGGTCAACTTTCTCTCTCTCTCTCTCTCTCTCTCTCTCACACACACACAAAAACACAGAACGCACACGTAGGTTAACTCTCTCTCTCTCTCTTTCAAAAACACAAAACGAAGATGGAGATCATCTCTCTCTCTCTCTCTCTCTCTCTCTCTCTCTCTCTCTCTAAAAACACAGAACAAAGAGGTAGGTCTCTTTTTCTCTCAAAAACACAGAACTAGGAGCTAGATCAACTCTCTCTCTCTCTCTCTCTCTCTCTCTCTCTCTCAAGAAAAAACACAGAACGAAGAGGTAGGTCAACTCTGTCTGTCTGTCTGTCTGTCTGTCTGTCTCTCTCTCTCTCTCTCTCTCTCTCTCTCTCTCTCTCTAAAAAACACAGAACAAAGAGGTAGGTCCCTCTTTCTCTCAAAAACACAGAACGAGGAGCTAGGTCAACTCTCTCTCTCTCTCTCTCTCTCTCTCTCTCTCTCTCTCTCTCTCTCTCTCTCTCTCTCTCTAAAAACACAGAACAAAGAGGTAGGTCCCTCTTTCTCTCAAAAACACAGAACGAGGAGCTAGGTCAACTCTCTCTCTCTCTCTCTCTAAAAACACAGAACAAAGAGGTAGGTCTCTCTTTCTCTCAAAAACACAGAACGAGGAGTTAGGTCAACTCTCTCTCTCTCTCTCTCTAAAAACACAGAACGCAGCAATTCTCTCTCTCTCTCTCTCTCTCTCTCTCTCTCTCTCTCTCTCTCGACGACACAGAAACACACACAGAACACAGCAATTCTCTCTCTCTCTCTCTCTCTCTCTCTCGATGACAAAGCAATATCAAATCACGGTAATCATTTCTTACTGACGAGAGGACAACGAGAGATGGGCTTTTGGAATTCTATGACGGAGGCAGGAAATGGGAGATATTGAATTCAATGGAGAAATTTATCTAAAATGATCGTTAAGTGAACGAAGCTGAATAATACGAAGTTGTTAGATGAAGATTCAGTTACTGGTTATTTTTCATATAATTAAAAGATTAAACGACCAGTTTTCAACAAAAATAAATATATATATATATATATATATATATATATATATATATATATATATATATATATATAAATATACTATATACTACATTTATATCTCCTTCCAATTCAAGCCAGATTTGGAATTTCCCTGGAGATTTTTTTTTCTGTTTCCTTTCCTTCTTGATTCCCATTCGTCCATTAGCCTTAACCCTACAGATAACAGTTTTTTTTTAAGGAATTCTGTAGCCCCATTTTTTTAAATGAATCACTCTTAGTTCGAACGGGCAATGAATGTTTATATGTTGTCATTTAATTGATTCGAATCGTATTGATATATTTGTTCACTTTTCTGTTCAGTCTCCGTAATTCCTCTTTGTATTGCATGCGAGTTATTTAGAGATATGCTATTTCATATTACGGTGAATTGAGTGATGGCCTCACTCTCCTACAGGTGGTGGGTTCGAATCCCAACAAGTGGAAAGCTGTACATGAATAAGTAAATATATCTAATTAGCTGGTCCGCCGGTATGGTGGCTAGTGTCGTGAGATAACACTCATGTCGCGGGTTTGCGCCTCCCCCAGGGCGATAAAAATTCAATGGCTCAGTTATTGCTGCAATGTGGGGTCTGCGGTTGGAGGTTGGAACAACATCCTATGGAGGATTGTTTTATGTGAATAGGTTTCATCTATTGAAATAATAATAGCAATAATTGTACCCAAAATCATGGGAATACTTGGCACGATCCAAAGATCCCTGAAAGGGAATCTGGAAAAACTAGAGGCTGAAGTAGCTCCAGGACTCATGCAGAGGAGTGTGCTCCTAGAAACAGCGCACATAGTAAGAAAAGTGATGCACTCCTAAAGAGGCAGGATGCAACCTGGAACCCCACACTATAAATACCACCCAGTAGAATTGGAGGACTGTGATAGACCAAAATAATAAATTAAAATAATAATAATAATAATAATAATAATAATAATAATAATAATAATAATAATAATAATAATAATAATAATAATAATAATAATAATTGAACTTATGAATGCGAGAAGTTAATCAATCAGTATGGCTCTTTAGAATACGAGTTTCAGGTTAATAGTCCATTAAGGTTTTTTACTGCCAGGGAAAAGCTTCGAAGAAGAAACAAACAGCCAAAACACATAACTAAACAAACGCCAAATCATGCAGCTAAATTCATACTTTGATTGGTTAATCGTCGATGAACCCTAAGCAAAGAAAACCACATCAGCATTTGTTGTTTCATAGGCCTACAAAGAAGGTTCATCAGCTAAGGGTCAAACACCAAGACAAATATGTCTTGTTCGCAAATTTCGTGTCTCTTGAATATTAAAGCAAATCCTTCCTATAGTAGATTCACATCACCCGTGCATCTGATGCCTAGACCAGTCCCTTACGACGCTCCTGATTGGCTGTTGATAAGCCAATCACAAGGCTGGAAACTCTCAGTCTATCGAGAGAGTTCACATAGGCAGGATGTATGTTCCACCTCTCCTGATGGATACGTCTTTCAAAAATATCCCTCAGGAGAGGTGGAACATACATCCTGCCTATGTGAACTTTATATGCCTTTTTCTTCCTCATTATGCATTATTTATTCACTGTTATTTAAACATCCGACCTCATTTTTCGTAAACTGTTTCTAACAAATGCATCAGAGTTCTTCTAAAATCAACTCCGAAAATCTTCGGGGAATAAACACTGCATAAATTGGTAAGAGAGAGACAGAACAAGAGAGAGAGAGAGAGAGAGAGAGAGAGAGAGAGAGAGAGAGAGAGAGAGAGAGAAGGCCCTGACTCTAAAAGGAAGGAAAGAGTCACTTCTCGCACACGTCAGAATTCTCCTTTTTTTCTTCTTTTTTTTTTTGTGAAAGATAAAAACCCCCGGTGACAGCAAAGCGAAACCAACAAAGGAGGACCCTGTCGACCTGAGCGTAGAGAGAAACACAATGAAAAATAGAACAAAAAATTTTAAAAAATACATAAAAAACGGAAAAATAAAAGATGGACGCCTTAAAATATTGGAATTTTCAATTCGAACTGTCAAGAGCTTTATTCCTGACGTGATTCATCGTGATTTTGCGGGCATATATGTATGTGCGTATGTATGTATGTATGTAGTACATACATACATACACTCATACATACATACATACATACCTACATACATACATACATGTCCGCAAAATCACGATGAATCACACCAGAGAAAAAGTTCCAATATTTTAAGGCGTCCCTCTTTTATTTTTTTACTTTTTTTTTTTATTTTGAGTAAAAGCGAAGATTACATACTCCAGAAATTGACCCAAACGATAGGTTAAGCCTCTTATTTGTTGGAGAGAATGATATACCACAGTTAATTACGCCGCTCTAGTTCATCATGCCACAGGGAAATGATTTGTGGTAATGTTTCTTAAATCATTTCATTGTTTCAACCTCGCTTTGTACTCCATAGCGATGCGAAGCTCTAAAGCCTTTCGAGTACTCAATTGTAGCGAATGTAATGAATGTGCTGCGATATATTCCATTTAATTAAGGCTGGCAAAGGGCCGTAGTTGTTATACCTTTGAGGTCTGTTTGTAAGAATTGTTGTAACATAATATCACAAGGTGATGCCAGTTCGTTTTTCTTTCCTGCGAGAAAGGAGAGATTCTTACCTCATGAGAGAGAGCGAGAGAGAGAGAGAGAGAGAGAGAGAGAGAGAGAGAGAGAGAGAGAGCTAATGTATCATTCGTATTGGTTTTTAACCATCATTGGCATATCAAATAAAATTTAAGCATTTTAGTGTAAATGAAATAGAAAATAATAAAAAAAAGAATATCAAAGTTAAACTTTGAATTTACTGAAAACAATTCTAACCCAAAACTGCAAACGGGAAAGGACCATAGTCAAGTAATAATGGTAGTTGTCATGTTATTAATAAGAACAATTTGATATTGAATCAATCAAATTAACGTCAATATTTAAGAAAAACGCTTTCTTAAGTATTAGTATCAGTTCATCAGTTTTCATGGATATTTCAACAAGAAATTAAGACAAATACATTTGGTGTCCTATTAGAAAGTATAATTAGCATGCAGTCCCGTAGAATTTTAGTTTTCTGGAAATAAATCTATTGTGCGGCCTTTGTCTGTCCATCCGTACTTTTTCATGTCCTCACTTTTTCTGTCTCCCCTCAGATCTTAAAAAACTGCTGAGGCTAGAGTGCTGCAAATTGGTATCTTAATCATCCAATCTTCAATCATCAAATATACCAAATTGTAGCTCTCTGACCTCAGTGGTTTTTATTTTATTTAAGGTTAAAGCCATAATCGTGCTTCTGGCCACGCTATA
>NC_061094.1:44858134-44873134 GCF_015104395.2 Macrobrachium nipponense
ATGACATAAGAGTCACTATAGGTTCCAGTAACGAGAATGTCCACATGACCTAAGTTTCACCATCTGTTCCAGTAATGAGAATGTCCACATGACGAAAGTTTCACTATCTGTTCCAGTAATGAGAATTTCCACATGAAGTAGATTTAATGGTTCAGACTGAATGTAATATATATAGAAGAAGAAGAAGAAGAAGAAGAAGAAGAAGAAGAAGAAGAAGAAGAAGAAGAAGAAGAAGAAGAAGAAAGATAACGAGATGAATCCAGCTCAATAGAAAACGATTCGTCATAAAAACTGGGTTATTGCAGCGGGCTGTAATAAAATTAGAGAGGACGGGTTATCATCATATATATTACTGACTAAATGGAAGACGATCATCAGCCACTGGTCGTTCTTACAAACCGCCCCTCCCCCACCCACCTCTCTCTCTCTCTCTCTCTCTCTCTCTCTCTCTCTCTCTCTCTCTCTCTCTCTGGGATAAATATTTTAGCATAATGGATTACAGGCAGGTTGCACAGTAAATTGATATCATGTGAGGTAACATTTATATGAAATATTCAAACCTTGAAGATAAAACTGGTTAAAACACCTTAAGGAAAACAGGATAAAACTTATCATTGTTTGTTAAATTTAAAGAGCTGTCAGCTGAGGTAACGTTGCTAGCTACCACGTGCATGTTCTAAGTGCACATATACTTACATACATTCAGACATATTTACACACATACATATGTATGTGCATGCATATATATATATATATATATATATATATATATATATATATATATATATATATATATGTATATATATATCGCTGTGAATGATGGAAGACAAATACTTTAGTTCTGCTGTTTTGCAATCCAGTGATCATACAGTTGTTGGCTCGTCTCATATTTTTCCTCGGATGAATCAGAAGTTGGCATCAAGCCACCTTTGGAGTTTCCCACGTATAGCATAATCATCACCGAGATGAATTGGGAATGACCGTGGGAAGTGGAGAGAGAGAGAGAGAGAGAGAGGGCAGGTTGGGGGATGGACATTTGAGTTTCACCGAGTTTAGTACTAGCCCTTGGGTTCAAATGTTCCTAAGCGGAATGGTCATTTAACATGTTCCATAGAGATTTCGTGAAATCCCTGATTTCACATATTCCCTACTGTTTTAGAGAAATCCCTGATTTCACATCTTCCCATAAGATTTCGTAAAATTCCTGATTTCATATATTCTCTAGAGATTTCGTGAAATCCCATGTATATTAAAAAATCCTCATAGTAGGACGAGTCTTCAAATGAAGAAACAAATCCACAGTTCAGTTATGTAAGTGTACATATATTTAAATTTAAAAACAGCAAGGATAGCTTCCGGGAACCGAACAGATTCCCGAAAGCAATCCTTGCTGTTTTTAAATTTAAATATATGTACATTTACATAACTGTGTATTTGTTTCTCCATTACCTGTATTTTTTAAGAGAAATTTTCCCCGATATCTTTCTCACATTTTGAGGTTAATGGGATGTGCGGAATTTCACCCGAAATAGTCTCCATAACTTTTCAAATAAACGTCTCTCTCCCGAGGAAGCTCTTTGCTCTCGTTTCATTTAGGTTTAGGTGCGATCATTAATCCCTGTCGGTTTTTTTTATGTAATTTAATGATTATTTTGTTGTTGGGATAAATCCATTACCTCATGGTTGAAGGTTGATTTTCTTTATGAATTATATATATGATCGCTGGGTTTTTCATATTTATTTATACACACATATATATATATCTATACATACATATGAATACATATTTATGTATAAATATGTACATGTATACATATATAAATATATATATATATATATATATATATATATATATATATATATATATGTATATATATATTATATATATATATATATATATATGTGTGTGTGTGCATATATACATGTATATATTTATATATATACGTATGTATATATATATATATATATATATATATATATATATATATATGTGTGTGTGTGTGTGTGTGTGTGTGTGTGTGTGTGTATAAATTTGTGCTTATATACATGTATATATTTATAGTATACCTGTGTATATATATATATATATATATATATATATATTATATATTATATATCATATATACAGAGAGAGAGAGAGAGAGAGAGAGAGAGAGAGAGAGGAGAAGTGCAACTCTATATAGTTCTACAGCCGTTCCCGCAACCTCTACTTATTTGTGTTACAGTGTCTGTAAAAATATGGCGAAATCCAACGCTTCTCCTTCGCTGGAGGCCAGATTCATTTCCGGACGAGAAACAAAAGAGATATATTTCGTAGTAGATCAAACTGGGTCGTTCTGTCGTGTCTCAAGAGTCCCCGATCATCCCTTTTAGAAATGATCACCTTATATTGCTTCTTTGTACATTTCCCTCAGCAATTCGTTCCATTTCCTGTGTGTTCTGAATAAGCTTTGTTTCCTCTTCAGTGCCTATGGGATTCCAGTCATATATTTAGTTATCTTCTGTTTATTTTATTGATCATTTGAATAATCTTCGTCTAGATTTTTGTACAATATATACACGGATCCCTTTACTAAAGGAGGAAAGTTGGCACTTAACAGCGACCTTGACCAGTCCAATAACGAAACAAGGGACCTGGAGAGACCTAACTCATTATAATACCCCCCCCCCCCCCCCCCCCCCCCCCAACCCTTATCGTATTCTACCCATAAAAAATTCATCCCAATTTCTGAGAAATCTTCCGATAGATTCCATATCTATATATGTCTTTCATCTATATGTTAATAACTTAATGTTAATGAATAAATTATGGTGACTTTTCTTTTTCCAATTATGGTAATGAGTGAATCTGGAGCTCTTTGGCCTTCGTAATAACTACCCATTTTTGGAATATTGGCCTATTTCTTAGCATTGTTTACTCATTTAAAAAAAATAATAAAATAAATAACTACGTTTATTCAAGATAGAATGTTCATTTCTATTCAATAATCCGAAGAAAACTTGATATTAGGAAACAGTGCAGTTTATGACAAAATTGTTGTCTGAAAAAGCAGACCTATTTGCGCCCAATTTAGTATAATATTTTTATAAACTGGTTTAACAATTTTATCATGTAAAATATTTGCTTTTCATTGCATTTTTGTTTTTTTGCCCATTTCTCGTTTGAATTTTGTCGGGTGCTACACTCCATTTGATATATATCAATAAACGTTTTGAATTTGGATTTGAATTTACGACCAATCAACGTCCCGCCCCCCCTCTCTCTCTACGCAAACACACACACGTGGATACATACACACACACACACACACACACACACACACACACACACACACACACACACATATATATATATATATATATATATATATATATATATATATATATATATATATTGCACATACGGATTCCAGTTTGCAAATTATGCATTCCAGCACGTATTCCAAGTAGATTAGGAATTTCAACATATCCTGTAAACATATATCTTTGGTCCTTTCCCCCCTCTCAAAAGAAATCTCAAAAAATTTAGATTAATTTCCCAACAGCAACGGAAAAAAAGGACAAAAAAGAAATCTTTCCACTTGTTTCTGCTGAATCAAACCACAGTAAAACATCAATGATGCAGAGACATTTCCGTCAATTATTTAGCCTAGAAAATTGGAGTTGATTACTGCATGAGTGCCTTTTAATTATCTTTACGTTATTACTCGTTGCTGATATTTCGAAAGGTAATGAAAGCAATGAATTAGAATGGGAGCTTTATAATTGTAAAGTCATTTTGAAGATACTTCTTGGTAAATTGTAGCGTAATGGATAGGGTAAATATCTTATATGTCAATACAATTGTAGAGCCACGGGAAGGGTAATTAATTACCTTTATTGTCAATACGGTCAGTAATGTTAATGAATATTCATTATGCTAATATTTTACAATTAAATTTCTCTTTCGCCATGCAATCAACAGTCATGAAAAAGGCGAATATCAATAGAGTAATATTCATGAATGTCCGTCATACCAATATTTTACTATATCAGATTTTCCTTCTGCCATCCAACCCTTTCTCGGGATCATAACGGACCTCAAGTCAATCAACAGACAATGCAAATCGCCAAAATAAAGGAGAAAAAGTAAATTTTCAAATTGCAGCAACCCATATGCAACGAAATTTACCGAACATAGTTAAGCCGCATCCGAATGCAGTATATTCCCATGTTGACGTTCCCTGTGAACAAACGTATTGCAATTCGCGTCTGGCAATCAGCAGATTGAATTAAAATTTCTGCTGTATCAACAGCCGGATACAGCACTGAAAATGAAATGAATGGTAGCTGTAGTAAAAAATGTACGGGCGTATTTTCGACATATGAAAATCTGAGAGAGAGAGAAAGAGTAAAGGGCTTCATTTTTGGGGTTGCACAAAATCGCATGAAAAGTAACTATTATTATTATTATTATTATATTATTATTATTATTTTATTATTATTATTATTATTATATTATTATTATTATTATTATTATTATTATTATTATTATTATTTATTATTCAAAAAATCCTCATAGTACCACGATTCCTTCTATCAATAGAGAAAACAAGTCCACAGTTATGTAAATGTACATATATTTAAATTTAAAACTTCAAGGATAGCTTTCCTTAAAGTTTTAAATCTAAATATATGTACATTTACATAACTGGGTGGAGTTTGATTTGTTTCTCGATTATTATTTTATTATTATTATTATTATTATTATTATTATTATTATTATTATTATTATTATTATTATCATTATTATTATTATTATTATTATTATTAATTATTATTATTATTATTATTATTATTATTATTATTATTATTATTATTATTATTATTATTATTATTATTATTATTATTATACTCTGTAGGTATCTAGGTCTTGATCACACCTCACGCATTATCTTCAAAGTCTGACCGATTTGAAATATTTTCAAAATAATATAGTTTTCCTCTCCGGATTACGACCAAAATTTTTACGTTGGAAAGCTACATTGCAAAATAAACTTATATATTCGACGCAGCCTGAAATCGGTGGCATATGTTTCGAAATACGAGGTGACATACTGAGATATTATATGAACCACGAATATTTTGGTAGCTATGGGCCCCAGTTTAAAATGCTTGATTTTTATATACAGATATATATTCAAAAGGTTTATAATTCTCTCTTTTAACCGAAAAAAAAGCTGCGAATTCACGCAGGTAGAAAAATGCTGGAAACGTTTAATTGAAGGTTTCATATATTTATTTAACGTAAATTCAGCACAAATATCAGATGTAAAGGTATTAAATAAATGGTTTTTATTAATGTTGTTGCAAATGATAAATTCTAGTTTTAAACATCAGTGACAGTAAAATGTTATTAATTTGTGACAGAGCAAGAAATAATTCATTTAAAAGTTTACGATTTTGTCATTCAAACTCTGTTATATTACCATCCACTGCAATTTAGCCCAACCGGTTTAATTACACTTTCAAAACATTTTCTTGTCTAATCACACTTTCGAAACAGTTTCTTGTCTAATCACACTTTCAAAAGAGCTTCTAGTCTAATCACACTTTCAAAACATTTTCTTGTCCAATTTTATTTTCAAAACATTTTCTTGTCTCATCAAATTTTCAAAACATTTCCTTGTTTTATCACACTTTCAAAACATTTTCTTGTCCAATCAAATATTCAAAACATTCCTTATATAATTACCTTTTCAAAACCTTTTCTTGTCTAATCACACTTTCACAACATTTTCTTGTCTAATTTTATTTTCAAACTGTTTTTCTTGTCTAATTATCACATTTTCAAAACATTTTTTTGTCTCATTATATTTTTAGAATGTTATCTCGTCTAATCACAATTTCCAAACATTTTCTTGTCTAATCACATTTCCAAAACGTTTCCTTGTCTAATCACCCTTTAGAAACATTTTCTTGATACATTTTCATCATAACACTTTCAAGGCTTTGCAGAACAATTTCCCTTAAAGTGAATTTTTCTTTGACCTGATGAGTATGTCCTTCTTCCTTCAGACAGCCACATTTAATGACTTTGAGTGCACCATATTCTGACTTTACCCTGGAAGGTCCAACGTTCTTATGTTCCTCGATCATGAGAGGGAATTTCGTTTACCCAGGGAGTAAGCCTAAAAACGACTTTATTGTTGTTGTTGGGGGATAGGTAGAAAAGCAGGGAAAGGAGTGAAAATGGTGTTTCGCGTTGAGTTGAAGATACAGGAGTTTTAGGATAGGGTATTTATGATTTATTTATTATAATAGAAATTAAAAAATACCTAATGTGCATATTAAACAATACAGAAAAATTATATCTAATAAATTATTTGACCATAGATTTTAGTACTTTTTCATTCACGTTAAGTTAAGAATACAATGTTTACAACTTACGCGCGAGAGAACAATCTTACATGCGTCTTGAGTAAGCTGAGGTCGGATCACACCTTATTTTTTTTTATATTTATTCATAATTGTTGCGTACAAATCGCTCCTGACTTTTGCTACCACGTAACCATACTACTTTGCTTAATAATACAATCCTAGTCGACAGGGAAATCCATTTGCTTTGGGTAGTATATTCTAAGTAGTAACATTTATTCTGTGTCTGAGTTGCTCATTAACCCTATTTCTCCACAAAGGCTTCACTCTAGTGCCACTTATTTTTACCTTCAAGCACTTGTATTTTATTTTTTTTTTTTTTTACTTTGCCTTTTCACTTTCAAATGCACTGTCTTACATGGCTATGAGTAAAATTATTTGTTTAAGCGTGCTACATGCATATATATATATATATATATATATATATATATATATATATATATATATATATATTATATAAAGAGAGAGAAAGAGAAAGACTGACACACAGACAGACGTCTTCAGTTGACCGAGACATCTTGGCATTTTTATATTTCTAAAGAAGTGAACTTCTCCTCTTGGTCGCTTTAAAGACAAAACGATGAACATTTTGATAAGCCGACTCTGCGTTTGACAAGGAAAGCATATTATTCGCCTAAAATTCAACGTTATTGATGATACTGAGAGAGAGAGAGAGAGAGAGAGAGAGAGAGAGAGAGAGGCGGGGATGGGGGTGACTAAATAGCTCATGGGTACAAACGCTAAACATTTGTTTATAGACCATACGTACATATTCATAAATATATAATATTAATATATATTATATATATATTAATAACTATATATATATATTAATATATACATATACGTATATGTTCATAAATATGTCTGTGTGAGTTTTGTGTGCATATTTACTATATTTTCAAGTTTTCTATCTACATAAGTTTACGATTTACTAATAATTATCCAAACGATATCAAGTTAAATTTATACAGATAAAAACATGTGCTTACTAATGTGGTTATATACGTACTACGTTATTTATGGATAACTATTCATTCAAGTGCGTATTTTACAATCGTGTGCTGTAGCTAAGCATTACCTATTTTCCCAAAAAATCCATAGTAGTACGAGTCTTCAAATGGAGAAACAAATCCACAGTTATGTAAGTGTACATATATTTATTTAAAACAGCAAGGGTAGCTTTCGGGAACCGAACAGATCCCCCAAAAGCTATCCTTGCTGTTTTTAGATTTAAATATATGTACATTTACATAACTGTGGATTTGTTTCTCCATTACCTATATTTTTCAAGAGAATTTTCCCCGATATCTACCGCAGAATTTGAAGCTAACGCGAAGTGTGGAATTTCGCCCGAAATAGTCTCCGTAATTTATCAAATAAACGTCTCTCTCCCGAGGAAGCTCTCTGCTCTCGTTTCCATTAGGTTTAGGTGCGATCATCAATCCCTGTCGTTTTTTTTTTTAATGTGATTTAAGGAATATTTTGTTGCTGGGATGAATCCATTACCTCATTGTTGAAGGTGGATGTTCTTTATGAAATGTATATATATATATATAGTATATATATATATATATATATATATATATATATATATATATATATATATATCTATATATATATACATATTCATTATATAGATATATGTATATATATATATATATATATATATATATATATATATATATATATACATGCATCTCTGGGTTTTTGGATATTTATTTATACATACACATGTATATAAATAGGTATATATTTATATATGTATGTATAAATATATGTATATGTGATGGTAATTGCTTCATAGCAAGGAATATAAAGGAAAGGAGAACGAATTTTCCAGAAGTTCGGCAGTAAGGAGGTTTTCGGCGCCCAGTGTTGGAGGCGCCTTTCCCTCGCGGCTGTTCTAGAATCGTCGGGCGTGTTCTGGAGTGCAAAAACGCGCCAATGTTACGTGAGAAACTCCGCGATTTCTGATGCAATACCTCATCTAGATTCATCTAATAAGTTCTAGAAATCCCTGGAGTCGGTGACGTTCGCTGTAGGCTCCGCCCCCAGAATGCCGTATAAATACGACGAACGAACTTTGGAGAGCAGTGATCGTAGAAGAGAGAGAGATCGTAAAAGAGAGATCACCAGTTAGTCACAGAGAGCCACAGATCAGATTATCAGTGAGAGATCAGCAGCAGCAGAGATCTTCCGTGAGATACAAGTAAAGGAACCGACAAAGTATCGATCAAAAGAGAGTTGTTCGGGAGTTGGTTGGATATTGGTCTAGTCATCTCAGGAGTGGACGAATTATCTCGTGGTTATCTCGACGTCGGAGCAAGACCTGGAGAGAAGAAAAGGTCCTGCTAGAGTTTTTGGGTATTTCCTGCCTTTCAAGTAGACTAGTTTCTGCAATACGGAGTCAAGAGGACGACTGCAATTGCCGCTCTACATTTATGAAGCCAGAGCGTCGAATCGCCAAATCGAGTAGCAAGTATATGAATTGCCGCACTGTTCCCCCAGTTCATGGCAGTGTAAGATTCTATCTTTTTTTTATGTAAAGTAGGAGATACCATTCTGCATTTACCTTTGTTAGTAAGCTTGTAAATAAACCTTTGTTGTGTTAATGTTTCTTTCTATATTCGTATCCCCAGTTTCAACTGTTTGTGTTGATATATTTTTTTTTTTTATATTTCATATCGAACCTGAAGCGGACCTCTCTCAGAGGCCGTAACATTGTGTCGACCTTTAGCCAGGATATTTCGACACCGTAACATTGTCCCTGAGATCTCGGAGTCCATAACAATATATATATATATATAATATATATATATATATATATATATATATATATATATATATATATATATATAATATATTTTATTTATATATATATATATATATATTATATATATAATATATGTTATAATAAATATATATAGATATTATATATATATATATATAATATATATATATTATATATATATTATATATAAATATATGATAATATATTATATATATATATATATATATATATATTAGAGAAGAGAGAGATAGAGAGAGAGAGAGAGAGAGAGAGAGAGAGACCGCTTAGCCGTTCCCGTAACCTCTACTTATTTGTGTTACGTGTCTGTAAAAATATGGCGAAATCCAACGCTTCTCCTTCGCTGGAGGCTAGAGTCATTTCCGGACGAGAAACAAAGAGATATATTTCGTATTAGATCAAAGTGGGTCGTTCTGTCGTATCTAAGAGTACAGCGATCGTCCTTTTTAGAAATGATCACCTTATATTGCTTCTTTGTACATTTCCCTCATCATTTCGTTCCATTTCCTGTGGGTGTTTCTGAATAATCCTTGTCTCCCTCCTCAGTACCTAAGGGATTCCAGTCATATCTTTAGTTATCTTCTGTTCATTTCATTGATCGTTTGAATAATCTTCCGTCTAGATTTGAAGTACAATATATACATGGATCCGTTTACGAAAGGAGGAAAGCTGGCACTTGACAGCGACCTTGACCATTCCAATAACGAAACAAGGAACCTGGAGAGACCTAACTCATCATAATTCCCCCCCCCCCCCACCCCTCCCCCCCCCACCCTTAGCGTATTCTGCCCATAAAAAACAAAAAATTCATCCCAGTTTCTGAGAAATCTTCTGATAGATTCCATATCTATATATGTCTTTCATCTATATGTTAATAACTTAATGTTAATGAATAAATTATGGTGACTTCTTTTTCCAATAATGGTAATGAGTGAATCTGGAGCTCTTTGGCCTTCGTAATAACTACCCATTTTTGGAATATTGGCCTATTTCTTAGCACTGTTCACTCATTTAAAAAAATTATAAAAAAAATAACTACGTTTATTCAAGATAGAATGTACATTTTCTATTCAATAATCCGAAGAAAACTTGTATTAGGAAACCATGCAGTTTTATGACAAATTGTTGTCTGAAAAAGCAGACCTATTTGCGCATATTTTAGTATAATATTTGTATAAACTGGTTTAACAATTTTATCATGCAAAATATTTGCTTTTCATTGCATTTTTGTTTTTTGCCCGGAATCTCGTTTGAATTTTGTCGGGTGCTACACTCCATTTGATGTATATCAATAAACGTTTTGAATTTGGATTTGAATTTACGACCATTCAACGCCCTGCCCCCCCTCTCTCTCTACGTAAACACACACACGTACAAACACACACACACACACACACGCAATATATATATATATATCTATATATATATATTGATATATATAATTATAGATATATCTATCTCTATATACAATATATATAAGAGTCTATATATAATCTATAATATATATATATAATATATATATATATAAATAATATCTTATATCTATATATATATATATTATAGTAGATAGTATATATATATTAACTATATAATATAAGATATATATTATATATGACTTATATATCTATAATAAGTATATATATATATATATTTATTATAATCATATATATAGATATATATATATTTTTATAATATATATATATATAATTATATATATATATATATATATATAGTATCTGTATAGATAATTCTTATAAGATATGATATGTATATATATATATATATCTATATATATATATATATGATATTATTATTCTCTATTTCTTCTATATAATATTATTATATTAATATATATATATGTATAATATGTACTATATATTAATAATACGTATCTATGATTATAGGATATATATATATCATATATATATATAATATATATATATATAAATGATATATATATATATATATATATAGATCTATAATATAGTATATTATTTTTTATACTATATATTTTATATTATATATTATACTATATTTATTATATAATATATATATAATATATATATTTATAGTTGAACATACGGATTTCAGTTTGCAAATTATGCCTTCCAGCACGTATTCCATGTAGTTTGCAAATTTCAACATATCCTGTAAACATATATCTTTGGTCCTTTCCCCCCTCTCAAAAAAAAATCTCAAAAAATCTAGATTAATTTCCCAACAGCAACGAAAAAAAAGGACAAAAAAGAAACCTTTCCATTTGTTTCTGCTGAATCAAATCACAGTAAAACTTCAATGATGCAGAGACATTTCCGTCAATTATTTAGCCTTGAAAATTGGAGTTGATTACTGCATGCGTGCCGTTTAATTATCTTTGCGTTATTACTCGTTATTGATATTCCGAAAGGTAATGAAAGCAATGAATTAGCATGGGAGCTTTATAATTGTAAAGTCATTTTGAAGATACTTCTTGGTAAATTGTAGCGTGATGGATATGGTAAATATCTTATATGTCAATACAATTCTCAGTCAATTGTAGAGCCACGGAAAGGGTAATGTATTACCTTTATTGTCAATACGGTCAGTAATGTTAATGAATATTCATAATGCCAATATTTTCCAATTAAATTTCTCTTTCGCCATGCAATCAACAGTCATGAAAAAGGCGAATGTCAATAGAGTAATATTCATGAATGTCCATCAAACCAATATTTTACTATATCAGATTTTCCTTCTGCCATCCAACCGTTTCTCGGGATCGTAACGGACCTCGAGTCAATCAACGGACAATGGAAATCACCAAAATAAAGGATAAAAAAGTAAATTTTCAAATTGCAGCAACCCATGTGCAACGAAATTTACCGAACATAGTTAAGCCGCATCCGAATGCAGTATTTTCCCCCGTTGACGTTCCCTGTGAACAAACGTACTGCAATTCGCGTCTGGCAATCAGCAGATTGAATTAAAATTCCTGCTGTATCAACAGCCGGATACAGCAATGGAAATGAATTGAATGTTAGCTGTAGTAAAAAATGTACGGGCGTATTTTCGAAATATGAAAAGTGAGAGAGAGAGAGAAAGAGAAAATGCCTTCATTTTTGGGTTTGTGCAAAATCGCATGAAAAGTAACTATTATTATTATGATTTTTTTATTTACTTATTTATTTATTTATTTTCTTTTTTTTTTCTTCTTTTTTGCTCTATCACCTACCTCTAATTCGACTGGGGGGTATTTATAGTGTGGGGTTCCGGGTTGCATCCTGCCTCCTTAGGAGTCCATCATTTTTCTTACTATGTGCGCTGTTTCTAGGATCACACTCTTTTGCATGAGTCCTGGAGCTACTTCAGCTTCTAGTTTTTCCAGATTCCTTTTCAGGGATCTTGGGATCGTGCCCTAGTGTTCCTATGATTATGGGTACAATTTCCACTGGCATATCCCATATCCTTCTTATTTCTATTTCAGGTCTTGATACTTATCTACATTTTCCCTTTCTTTCTCTTCAACTCTGTTGTCCCATGATATTATTATTATTATCATTAAAAATCCTCACAGTAGCAAGAGTCTTCAAATGGAAAAGCAAATCCACAGTTATGTAAATATACATATATTTAAATTTGAAACTTTAAGGATAGCTTTCCTTAAAGTTTTAAATTTAAATATATGTACATTTACATAACTGTGTATTTGTTTCTCCATTATTATTATTATTATTATTATAATATTATTTATTATTATTATATTATTATTATTATTATTATATTATTATTATTATTATTATTATTGTTATTATTATTATTTTATTATTATTAGTAGTAGTTAGTAGTAGTAGTAGTAGTAGTAGTAGTAGTAGTAGTAGTAGTAGTAGTAGTAGTAGTAGTAGTATTGTTATTGTTGTTGTTGTTGTTGTTGTTGTTTTTAATAAATTAAAATCGACTTTGACAATTACCTATTTGCGACGTGCCAACCTTCGGTGCGTTGCTCACCAGTTTAAGCAACAATGAGAAAACAATAATTAGAAAAATAAAGAAGAACCTTTATAAGATTAACGCAGCTGAGGCAGCAATTACTTTTAGTAAAACTTATTATTATTAATATTATTATTTTTTTTTTTTTTGCTCTATCACAGTCCTCCAATTCGACTGGGTGGTATTTATAGTGTGTGGGGGTCCGGGTTGCATCCTGCCTCCTTAGGAGTCCATCACTTTTCTTACTATGTGCGCCATTTCTAGGATCACACTCTTCTGCATGAGTCCTGGAGCTACTTCAGCCTCTATTTTTTCCAGATTCTTTTTCAGGGATCTTGGGATCATGCCTAGTGTTCCTATGATTATGGGTACGATTTCCACTGGCATATCCCATATCCTTCTTATTTCTATTTTCAGATCTTGATACTTATCCATTTTTTCCCTCCCTCTCTCTCTTAACTCTGGTGTCCCATGGTACTGCGACATCAATGAGTGATACTTTCTTCTTGACTTTGTCAATCAACGTCACGTCTGGTCTATTTGCACTTATCACCCTATCTGTTCTGATACCATAGTCCCAGAGGATCTTTGCCTGATCGTTTTCTATCACTCCCTCAGGCTGGTGCTCGTACCACTCATTACTGCAAGGTAGCTGATGTTTCTTGCACAGGCTCCAGTGGAGGGCTTTTTCCACTGAATCATGCCTCTTTTTGTACTGTTCTGTGCAAGTGCCGGGCATTCGCTTGGTATGTGGTTTATGGCTTCATTTTTCGTATTGCACTTCCTACATATGGGAGAGATGTTATTTCCGTCTATCGTTTTATGAACATATCTGGTTCTTAGGGCCTGATCTTGTGCCGCTGTTATCATTCCTTCAGTTTCCTTCTTTAGTTTTCCCCTCTGTAGCCATTGCCATGTGTCATTGCTGGCTAGTTCTTTAGTCTGTCTCATGTATTGTCCGTGCATTGGTTTGTTGTGCCAGTCTTCTGTTCTGTTTGTCATCCTCCTGTCTCTGTATATTTTTTGGGTCTTCGTCCGTCTACTTTTATTAGTCCTTCTTCCCATGCACTCTTTAGCCACTCGTCTTCACTGGATTTCAGATATTGCCTCAGTGCTCTGTTCTCGATGTTGACGCAGTCCTCTATACTCAGTAGTCCTCTCCCTCCTTCCTTTCGTGTTATGTATAGTCTGTCCGTATTTGCTCTTGGGTGTAGTGCTTTGTGTATTGTCATATGTTTCCTGGTTTTCTGATCTATGCCGCGGAGTTCTGCCTTCGTCCATTCCACTATTCCTGCGCTGTATCTGATTACTGGCACTGCCCATGTGTTTATGGCTTTTATCATATTTCCGGCGTTGAGTTTTGACTTGAGTATCGCCTTGAGTCTCTGCATATATTCTTTCCTGATCGTGTCCTTCATCTCTTGGTGTTTTATATCCCCTCCTTCCATTATTCCCAGGTATTTGTATCCAGTCTCATCTATGTGTTTGATGTTGCTCCCATCTGGTAGCTTTATCCCTTCATCTTGTTGTTACTTTTGCCCTTTTGTATGTTGACTAAGGCGCATTTTTCTATTATTATTATTATTATTATTATTATTATTATTATTATTATTATTATTATTATTATTATTATTATTATTATTATTATTATTATTATTATACTCTGTAAGTATCTAGGTCTTGATCACATCTTCAAAGTCTGACTGATTTGAAATATTTTCAAAATAATATAGTTTTCCTCTCCGGATTACGATCAAAATTTTTACGTTTGGAAAGCTACATAATCTGAGCTTTATTGCAAAATA
>NC_061094.1:44883134-44892298 GCF_015104395.2 Macrobrachium nipponense
CAATTTTCTCATGTAAAATATTTGCTTTTCATTTCATTTTTTTTTCTTTATTTGTGTCTGGAATCTCGTTTGAATTTTGTCGGGTGCTACACTCCATTTGATGTATATCAATAAACGTTTTGAATTTGGATGTGAATTTACGACCATTCAAGGCCCCCCCCCCCCCTCTCTCTGCACAAACTCACACACGTACATACATACATACATATATATATCATATATATATATATATATATATATATATATATATATATATATATATATATATATATATATATATAAGTCATATCACATTACCGTGATTCATATACATAAATCGAACTACATTGTAGCTCGATATATGTATATGAATCACGGTAATGTGATATGACTTATGTAAATGCTACGTGTTGTCAAAAGCGCTACTTACACTACCGGAGTCGAGGCGGGTTGATGTTGTCTCCAAACCAACGAATACTTCAGCGCGAGAAAGTATTTGAGGGTGAGAGACGACATAAACCTTTAAGCCTCTCGCGGTGGTGGGGTGGTAGAGCTTCCCTGACGTGCCTGGATTTGAATGTACCTGCGTTCGCGCCTAAGTACAGGTAAATCCATTATCGAGAAAAAAAATTCCCCTTCGGTTAAGCATATATGAAATCATATTAATTCCGAGGTAGAGCGAATTAGATATTAAAGGACATTGTAGCTATATATATATATATATATATATATAAATATATATATATATCTATATATACTATATATATATATATATATATATATATATATATATATATTATTATATATGGCTACTTTCAAAATTCATATTTCCCCATTTTGATATATATATATATACATTTTTTCAGATTCCTAGATAGCTTAGAGATAGGATGTTTTAAATGTATGTTCAGACTTCGCATAACACAATGTAAAAGAATATATAACGTAGAATGTAGAAAGAGAGATATTCTTTGTCCGTTTGAAACTACGATTGTTTCCCTATTATGTTAGCACTGTGAGATTAGGGGAACTCCGATATCTCAGTTTGCTTTCCTAATCTATCAACACATTTGATGAGCGAGCTCGAATCTTCAATGTGTTTTGGGAGTCTGTCATCAAGTAAGATAAGGGCCTTCTGCTTCGGTCGATTGAGTCGAGTACGTATCTTTGTGCCAAAAACGTTTTTGTGTCATCCACTGTCCAGCTTCTGTAAGGAATAGAATTTTATTTGATCTTAGATACTCGAGGCATTCACATTCTCTCTCTCTCTCTCTCTCTCTCTCTCTCTCTCTCTCTCTCTCTCTCTCTCTCTCCATCGCATAGCACTTTTGATTTTAAAAGTAACGTAACGATTTCGTACTTATTTGAATGGTCACTCGTAACTTGGAGGAAGTTCATATTGATTTCTTAGAGTTTATTTAGTGTTAAATAGTGTTTTTGTGGAATCTGAACAAACATTGTTTCGTAACAGCGCCTGGGTTTGGTAAATTGAAACAAGCCTGCAGCAAAGAAAGAAGTTTGTATACCAAAAAGGTAAAGTTTGTTATATTTTTAATAGTTGCAACTAATAACGGATAGGAGCAGTGGTTAACTAATAACTGATAGGAACAGTGGTTAGATAACAACTAATAACTGATAGGAACAGTGGTTTGGTAAAAACTGATGGTTACAATGTTTTGAGTGAAAAGATTTACACTTTTACACATTGCAAATTTTTGTGTTTTGTGTTTGCTTCATTTTTGTGCATTTGTTAAATTTCTTGTTAGAAGTGTGCCTTTTTATTTTGATATTGTCCACATTTTTCTGTATTTTCATTTGCATTCACAATTTAATTGACTTAGTTATTTCCATTGCTTAATCATTGCACATTTAATTAAATTTAACACTTGTGAATTAATTTGCATTTACTTAGAATTCTTTTCAAGTTTTATTATTGTTTAGCACTTATGACTTAATTTCCAAATTTCAATTATTGCCTAACACTTTTGAATTTTGATTGAATTAATTTTCTTGAATTTTTTGATGAATTAATTTTGATTTAATTTTACTTAATTGATTCAAGAATTAATTAAACTTTACTTTGTTTTCAAGCAACAGTAATTTTCCCTGATATTGTGAATTTCACTTATAAATTTTGAGTTTAATAATAAATGTTTGTATTTAAAATTTTTATAAGTGTTTTCTTCATCTTACACCAGTATATTTGCATTTGATTATATTGATTTTAGGTAGAAACATAGAGTGGTTATTAATCTGTTTTCCTTCAATTTACTTGAAGTGACTTAGAACCAGGGAAGTACTTAGACTTCTGAAATCAGGGAAATACTTAGACTTTTAAAGTTGTTGATGGAGTGATGCACTTTAGGTCTTATTTTCTGCAATACTGGTAAGTTGTTAAGGGATCACTGCTGCCTTTAGAGTATTCAGTCGTTTAATACCTGTCCAGGTGTCTGGCTTTTGTGAGGTATCAGTTAATGAATGCTAAGTGTAGTAACCAGATACTTGGCACTTTGTTTGTCACAATATATATATATATATATATATATATATATATATATATATATATATATATATATATATATATATATATTGAACATACGTATTTCAGTTTGCAAATTATGCCTTCCAGCACATATTCCATGTAGTTTGGAAATTTCAACATATCCTGTAAACATATATCTTTGGTACTTCCCCCCCCCCCCCTACATTCCCCCCCCCCCCCCCCCTCACAAAAAAAAATCTTAAAAAAATCTAGATTAATTTCCAACTGCCCACCGAAAAAAAAAAAAAAAAAAAAAAAAAAAAAAAACAAAAAAGAAACCTTTCCACTTGTTTCTGCTGAATCAAATCACAGTAAAACTTCAATGATGCAGTGACATTTGGAGTTGATTACTGCATGCGTGCCGTTTAATTATCTTTGCGTTATTACTCGTTATTGATATTCCGAAAGGTAATGAAAGCAATGAATTAGCATGGGAGCTTTATAATTGTAAAGTCATTTTGAAGATACTTCTTGGTAAATTGTAGCGCCATGGAAAGGGTAAATATCTTATATGTCAATACAATTCTCAGTCAATTGTAGAGCCACGGAAAGGGTAATGTATTACCTTTATTGTCAATACGGTCAGTAATATTAATGAATATTCATAATGCCAATATTTTCCAATTAAATTTCTCTTTCGCCATGCAATCAACAGTCATGAAAAAGGCGAATGTCAATAGAGTAATATTCATGAATGTCCATCAAACCAATATTTTACTATATCAGATTTTCCTTCTGCCATCCAACCCTTTCTCGGGATCGTAACGGACCTCGAGTCAATCAACGGACAATGGAAATCGCCAAAATAAAGGATAAAAAAGTAAATTTTCAAATTGCAGCAACCCATGTGCAACGAAATTTACCGAACATAGTTAAGCCGCATCCGAATGCAATATTTTCCCCCCGTTGACGTTCCCTGTGAACAAACGTACTGCAATTCGCGTCTGGCAATCAGCAGATTGAATTAAAATTCCTGCTGTATCAACAGCCGGGTACAGCAATGGAAATGAATTGAATGGTAGCTGTAGTAAAAAATGTACGGGCGTATTTTCGACATATGAAAAAGTGAGAGAGAGAGAGAGAGAGAGAGAGAGAGAGAGAGAGAGAGAGAAAGAGAAAAGGCCTTCATTTTTGGGTTGCGCAAAATCGCATGAAAAGTAATTATTATTATTATTATTATTATTATTATTATTATTATTATTATTATTATTATTATTATTATTATTATTATTATTATTATTGTTGTTGTTTTTGTTGTTGTTGTTGTTGTTGTTGTTGTTGTTGTTGTTGTTGTTGTTATCATTTTTAATAAAATTAAAATCGACTACGACAATTACTTATCTGCGACGTCCCAACCTTTGGTGCGTTGCTCACCAGTTTAAGCAACAATGAGAAAACAATAATTAGAAAAATAGAGATGAAGCTTTATAAGATTAACACAGCTGAGGCAGCAATTACTTTTAGTAAAACATATTATTATTATCATTATTATTATTATTATTATTATTATTATTATTATTATTATTATTATTATTATTATTATTATTATTATTATTATTATAATACTCTCTAAGTATCTAGGTCTTGATCACACCTCACGCATTATCTTCAAAGTCTGACCAATTTGAAATATTTTCAAAATAATATAGTTTTCCTCTCCGGATTACGATCAAAATTTTTACGTTTGGAAAGCTACATAATATGAGCTTTATTGCAAAATAGACTTATACATTCGACGTAGCTGGAAATCGGTGGTATATGTTTCGAAATACGAGGTGACATACTGAGATATTATATGAACCACGAATATTTTGGTAGCGATGGGCCCCAGTTTTAAATGTTTGATTTTTATTTACAGATATATATTCAAAAGGTTTATAATTCTCTCTTTTTACCGAAAAAAAACAGCGAATTCACGCAGGTAGAAAAATGCTGGAAACGTTTAATTGAAAGTTTCATATATTTATTTAACGCAAATTCAGCACAAATATCAGATATAAAAGTATTAGATAAATTGTTTTTATTAATGTTGTTGCAAATGATAAATTTTATTTTTAAACATCAGTGACAGTAAAATGTAATTAATTTGTGAAAGAGCAAGAATTAAATCATTTAAACGTTTACGATTTTGTCATTCAAACTCTATTATATTACCATCAACTGCAATTTAGCCCAACCGGTCTAATTACACTTTCAAAACATTTTCTTGTCTAATCACACTTTAAAAAAGCATGGTCTTGTTTAATCACAATTTCAAAACATGTTCTTGTCCAATTATATTTTCAAAATATTTTCTTGTCTAATCACATTTTCAAAACATTTCCTTGTCTAATCACACTTTCAAAATATTTACTTGTCTAATCACACTTTAAAAACATGTTCTTGTCCAGTTTTGTTTTCAAAACATTTTCTTGTCTAATCACACTTTCAAAGCATTTCCTTGTCCAATCACACTTTCAAAACATGTTCTTCTCTAATTTTATTTTCAAAACATTTTCTTGTCTCATCAAATTTTCAAAACCTTTCCTTGTCTTATCACACTTTCAAAACATTTTCTTCTCCAATCAAATATTCAAAACATTTTTTTGTATAATTACATTTTCAAAACGTTTTCTTGTCTAATCACACTTTCAAAACATGTTCTTGTCTAATTATATTTCCAAAACAGTTTCTTGACTAATCACACTTTCAAAACATTTCCTTGTATAATTTTATTTTCAAACTGTTTTTCTTGTCTAATTATCACATTTTCAAAACTTTCTCTTGTCTAATTTTTATTTTCAAACGGTTTTTCTTGTCTAATTATCATATTTTCAAAACATATTCTTGTCTAACTATATTTTTAGAATGTTATCTCGTCTAATCCCAATTTCCAAACATTTTCTTGTCTAATCACATTTCCAGAACGTTTCCTTGTCTAATCACCCTTTAGAAACATTTTCTTGATACATTTTCATCGTAAAACTTTCATGGCTTTACATTACAACCTTCCCTTAAAGTGAATTCTCTTTGAGTTGATGAATATGTCCTTCTTCCTCTCGACAGCCACATATAATGACTTTGAGTGCACCATATTCTGACTTTACCTTGGAAGGTCCAACGTTCTTATGTTCCTCGATCATGAGAAGGAATTTTGTTTACCCAGGGAGTAAACCTAAAAAACACTTTATTGTTGTTGTTGGGGGAGAGGTAGAAAAGCATAGAAAGGAGTGAAAATGGTGTTTCACGTTGAGTTAAAGATACAGGAATTTTAGGATAGGATATTTATGATTTATTCATTATAATAAAAATTTAAAAAATACCTAATGTGCATATTAAACATTACAGAAAAATAATTTCCAATAAATTATGGCCTAATTATTTTGATTTTCGTCGGTGGAATAAGGATCTATTTGACCATAGATTTTAGCACTTTTTCATTCACGTTAAGTTAAGAATATAATGTTTACAACTTATGTGCAAGAGGACAATATTACACGCGTCTCGAGTAAGCTGGAGGTCGGATCACACTTTATGTTTTTTTTTGTTTTTATTTATTCATAATTGCTACATAAAAATCGCTCCTGACTTTTGCTACCACCTAACCATACTACTTTGCATAACAATTTAATCCTAATCAAAAGGGGAATTCATTTGCTTTAGGTAGTATATTCTAAGTAGTAATATTTATCCTAAGTCTGAGTTGCTCATTAACCTTATTTATCCTCAAAGGCTTCACTCTATCGCCACTTATTTTTACCTTCAAGCACTTCTCTTTTTTTTACTTTGCTTTTTCACTTTTAAATGTACTCTCTTGCATGGCTATGCGTAAAATTACTTGTTTAGGCGTGCTACATGCATATATATATATATGAGTGTGTGTGTGTCTGTGTGTGTGTGTGTGTATGTATGTATGTATTTAAATATATGTTTGTATATATTTTAGATTCATGTATATATGTAATATAGTATGAATATATATATATATATATATATATATATATATATATATATATATATATATATATATATATATATATATATAATGTATATATATATATATATCATATATATATATATATATATATATATATATAAAGTAAGAGAGCGAGAGAGAGAGACTGACACACAGACAGACGTCTTCAGTTGACCGAAGACATCTTGGCATTTATATATTTCTAAAGAAGTGAACTCCTCCTCTTGGTCGCTTTAAGACAAAACGATGAACATTTGATGAGCCGACTCCGCGTTTGACAAGGAAAGCGTATTATTCTCCTCAAAAATTCAACGTTATCGATGATGCTGAGAGAGGAGAGAGAAGGAGAGAGCGAGAGAGAGAGAGAGAGAGAGAGAGGTGAGGGGGGGAACTAAACTAAATAGCTCATGGGTACAAACGCTAACTTTTTATAGACACATATACATACCTATCAATACATACATACATACATACATACATTACATATTATATATATATATATAATATATTAATATAATTATATAATAATATATATATATAGATATATATATATATATATTATATATATACATATATATGTATATATATATATATATATATATATATTATATATATCTATATATATATATATCATTATTCTTCGTTCTTTTCAGCATTAGAACTATCAGAGGATAAGATTTCCATTATATATATATATATATATATATATATATATATATATATATATATATGTGTGTGTGTGTGTATGTGTGTGTGTGTGTGTGTGTGTGTGTTGTGTGTGTGTGTTCATGAATATGTGTCTGTGTGAGTTGCGTGCATATTAACTATATTTTCAAGTTTTCCCTCTACATAAGTTTACGATTTACTAATAATTATCCAAATGATATCAAGTTAACTTTATACAGAAAAATATGTGCTTAATAATGCGGTTATAAACGTACTACGTTATTTATGGATAACTATTCGTTCAAGTGCGTATTTACAATCGTGTGCTGTAGCTAAGCATTACCTATTTTAAAAAATCCTCATAGTAGTACAAGTCTTCAAATGGAAAAACAAATCCCCAGTTATGTAAGTGTACATATAATTAAATTTAAAAACAGCAAGGGTAGCTTTCGGGAACCGAATAGATTCCAGAAAGCTATCCTTGCTGTTTTAAAATTTAAATATATGTACATCACATACTATAATGGGCGTAATGTCTGTCTGTCTGTCATTCAATCACGGCCAAACGGCTGGTCAGATGGGCATGAAACTTGGCAGGGTTATGGTGGAGACCCCTAAGATGGTTTGTAATTAGGTTTCATCCAACCTACCCCCCTCCTTTGTAGGGGGTGGGGGTGAGAAGGGATTCCCTGTAACGGAGCTGTTTCTGGCCGTGAAACGAGGCTGGTTATTCCCGTAGACTAGGTTACTTTACGAATTTTCATACACAATTTCTGTACAACTTCCCTGGAGTAAGTTGAGAATATTTCAGCTCGGACACAATAGAAGATGAAAATTATCATCAATATCCGCAAGATTTTTTGAATAACTTAAATCCATCGGGACTGCCAGTGCACAAAATAACGTTGAAGCAGTACTGCCTGGTAATGTTGCTTCGGAATTTCGATCCTGCCAATGGACATTGCAACGGAACGAGGTACACCGTTATGGAGCTAAACTCCCACGTCATCAAAGCAATGATCGCAACGGGCCCTCACACTGGCAAACGTCTGTTCATCCCCCGGATTCCTCTGATGCCTTCGGACAACCAGTTTCCGTTCCAGTTACGGCGCAGGCAGTTTCCCATCAACCTGGCCTTCTCATTCACTGCAAACAAGTCGCAGGGCCAGACTTTGGATCGTGTTGGTGTGTTTCTGCCGTCACCCATGTTCACGCATGTCCAACTGTATGTGGCGATGAGCAGAGCAACTGACTTTGCCAACTTGAAATTAAGTTGTGGACAAACTGATAATATTGTGTACAAAAAGGTTCTGTAGTAGGTACGTATAAAAATCGCCCTTATTTTAATATTGCTGAGCAAATAGTACATATAAATTTTTCACTTCTGCACCCGTATTTTATCACCCATCGTAGATGGTTAAGTTTGCTAGTTTACATAACTGTGGATTTGTTTCTTCCTTACCTATATTTTTCAAGAGAATTTTCCTCGAAATCTTCCGCAGAATTTGAAGCTAACGCGAAGTGTGCAGTTTCACCCGAAATAGTCTCCATAATTTATCAAATAAACGTCTTTCTCCTGAGGAGGCTCTCTGCTCTCGTTTCCATTAGGTTTAGGTGCGAACATCAATCATTGTCGTTTTTTAATGTGATTTAAGGAATATTTTGTTGCTGGGATGAATCCATTACCTCATGGTTGAAGGTTGATTTTCTTTATGAAATATATATATGATCGCTTGGTTTTAGATATTTATTTATACGCAAACATATATATATGTATATATATATATATTATATATATATATATATATGTGTGTGTGTGTGTGTGTGTGTATATGTATAAATTTGTGCATATATACATGATATTATATGTATACGTATATATATATATATATATATATATATATATATATATATATATATAATAAATATGAGAGAGAGAGAGAGAGAGAGAGAGAGAGAGAGAGAGAGAGAGAGAGAGAGAGAGAGAGGGTGCAACTCTATATAGATCTACAGCCGTTCCCG
>NC_061094.1:44895298-44900298 GCF_015104395.2 Macrobrachium nipponense
ACTATTTCGGGCGAAATTCCACACTTCGCGTTAGCTTCAAATTCTGCGGTAGATATCGGGGAAAATTCTCTTGAAAAATATAGGTAATGGAGAAACAAATCCACAGTTATGTAAATGTACATATATTTAAATCTAAAAACAGCAAGGATAGCTTTTGGGGATCTGTTCGGTTCCCGAAAGCTACCCTTGCTGTTTTTAAATTTAAATATATGTACACTTACATAACTGTGGATTTGTTTCTCCATTTGAAGACTCGTACTACTATGAGGATTTTTTAAAATAGGTAATGCTTAGCTACAGCACACTATTGTAAATACGCACTTGAATGAATAGTTATCCATAAATAACGTAGTACGTATATAACCACATTAGTAAGCACATGTTTTTATCTGTATAAATTAACTTGTATCGATTTTGGATAATTATTAGTAAATCGTAAACTTATGTAGATAGAAAACTTGAAAATTTAGTAAATATGCACACAAACTCACACAGACGTATTTATGAACATATACGTATATATATATATATATATATATATATATATATATATATATATATATATATATATATATATATATATATATATATATATTTATGAATATGTACGTATGTCTATAAAATGTTAGCGTTTGTACCATGAGCTATTTAGTCACCCCCCATCCCCGCCTCTCTCTCTCTCTCTCTCTCTCTCTCTCTCTCTCAGTATCATCAATAAGTTGAATTTTTGAGGCGAATAATATGCTTCCCTTGTCAAACGTGGAGTCGGCTTATCAAATGTTCATCGTTTTGTCTTAAAGCGACCAAGAGGAGAAGTTCACTTCTTTAGAAATATATAAATGCCAAGATGTCTTCGGTCAACTGAAGACGTCTGTCTGTTTGTCAGTCTCTCTCTCTCTCTCTGCTCTCTCTCTCTCTCTCTCTCTCTATATATATATATATATATATATATATATATATATATATAATATATATATATATATATATATATATGCATGTAGCACGCCTAAACAAATAATTTTACTCATAGCCATGTAAGAGAGTGCATTTGGAAGTGAAAAGGCAAAGTAAAAGAAAAAAAAGAGAAGTGCTTGAAGGTAAAAATAAGTGGCACTAGAGTGAAGCCTTTGTGGAAAAATAAGGTTAATGAGCAACTCAGACTCAGAATAAATGTTACTACTTAGAATATACTACCCAAAGCAAATGAATTCCCGTGTAGACTAGGATTGTATTATTAAGAAAAGTAGTATGGTACGTGGTAGGCAAAAGTCAGGAGCGATTTGTACACAACAATTATGAATAAATATAAAAAAAATAAGGTGTGATCCGACCTCCAGCTTACTCGAGACGCATGTAAGATTGTTCTCTCGCGCGTAAGTTGTAAACATTGTATTCTTAACTTAATGTAAATGAAAAAGTGCTAAAATCTATGGTCAAATAGATCCTTGTTCCACCAACGAAAATCAAAATAATTAGGGCATAATTTATTCAAAATAATTTTTCTGTACTGTTTAATATGCACATTAGGTATTTTTTTATATTTTTATTATAATAAATAAACATATATACCACTATCCTAGAATTCCTGTATCTTCAACTCAATGCGAAACACCTTTTTCACCTCTTTCCCTGCTTTTCTACCTATCCCCCAACAACAACAATAAAGTACTTTTTTTAGGCTTACTCCCTGGGTTAACAAAATTCCCTCTCATGATCGAGGAACATAAGAACGTTGGACCTTCCAAGGTAAAGTCAGAATATGGTGCACTCAAAGTCATTATATGTGGCTGTCTGAGAGGAAGAAGGACATATTCATCAGGTCAAAGAAAAATTCACTTTAAGAGAAGGTTGTACTGCAAAGCCGTGAAAGTATTACGATGAAACAAAATGTATCAAGAAAAAACGAAAGTTTTTTAAAGTGTGGAAGATCAGACCAAGGAAACGTTTTGGAAATGTGATTAGACAAGAAAATATTTGGTAAATTGTGATTAGACGAGATAACATTCTAAAAATATAATTAGACAAGAAAATGTTTTGAAAATATGATAATTAGGCAAGAAAAGCAGTTTGAAAATAAAATTAGACAAGAGAAAGTTTTGAAAATGTGATATATTAGACAAGAAAAACAGTTTGAAAGTGCGATTAGACAAGAAAATGTTTTGAAAGCGTGATTAGACAAGGAAATGTTTTGAAAATGTGATTAGTCAAGAAACTGTTTGAAAATATAATTGGACAAGAAACATGTTTTGAAAATGTGATTAGACAAAAAAAGTTTTGAAAATGTAATTATACAAGGAAATGTTTTGAATATTTGATTGGAGAAGAAAATGTTTTGAAACTGTAATTAGACCGGTTGGGCTAAATTGCAGTGGAGGTAATATAACAGAATTTGAATGACCAAATCGTAAACTTTTAAATGAATTAATTCTTGCTCTAAAACAAATTAATAACATTTTACTGTCACTGATGTTTAAAACTAGAATTTATCATTTGCAACAACATTAATAAAGATAATTTATTTAATACCTTTATATCTGATATTTTTGCTGAATTTACGTTAAATAAATATATGAAACCTTCAATTAAACGTTTCCAGCATTTTTCTACCTGCGTGAATTCGCTGTTTTTTTCGGTAAAAAGAGTGAATTATAAACCTTTTGAATATATATCTGTATATAAAAATCAAGCATTTTAAACTGGGGCCCATCGCTACCAAAATATTCGTGGTTCATATAATATCTCAGTATGTCACCTCGTATTTCGAAACATATGCCACCGATTTCCAGCTGCGTCGGATGTATAAGTATATTTTGCAATAAAGCTCATATTATGTAGCTTTCCAAGCGTAAAAATTTTGATCGTGATCCGGAGAGGAAAAGTATATTATTTTGAAAATATTTCAAATTGTTCAGGCTTTGAAGATAGTGCGTGCGGTGTGATCAAGACCTAGATACTTACAGAGTATAATAATAATAATAATAATAATAATAATAATAATAATAATAATAATAATAATATAATAATAATATATTTTATTAGAAGTAATTGCTGCCTCAGCTGCGTTTTAATTTTATAAAGGTTCTTGGTTTTCTTTATTTTTCTAAATATTGTCTTCTCGTTGTTGCTTAAACTGGTGGGCAACGCACCGAACGTTGGTATGTGCAAATAGGTAATTGTCAAAGTCTAGTTTTAATTTTATTATTATTATTAATAATAATAATAATAATAATAATAATAATAATAATAATAATAATAATAATAATAATAATGTGCCTTAGTCAACATACAAAAGGGCAAAGTAACAAGGACTGAAGGGATAAAGCTACTAGATGGGAACAACACCAAACACATAGATGAGACGGGATACAAATACCTGGGAATAATGGAAGGAGGGGATTTAAAACACCAAGAGATGAAAGACACGATCAGGAAAGAATATATGCAGAGACTCAGTCAAAACTCAACGCCGGAAATATGATAAAAGCCATAAGCACATGGGCAGTGCCAGTTAATAGTCCCGCAGCCCAGACCGTTGAGATACAACGAACGAGATACCGACTGTAATCCTTACCGGTATTACCATCACAGCATTCTATGATGTGCAGTGCTATTGTAGTACAAATTTTACCTGGTATCTCCGATGTTGGATGAAGATCCTGTCTCCCCTCCCCTTCCCCCCCTCCCCCCACTCGTTGCGGGGTGTCTCTCAGGAGGTAACTACCCACTAAAATGTCTGGTATTACCACCGCAGTACTCTAGGATGTGCAGAACTATTGTAGTACAGATTTTTACTTGGTATCTCCATGTTAGATGCAGATCCTGTCCCCTCCCCCTCCCCCCCCCACTCGTTGTGGGGTGTCTGTCACGGGGGTAACCACTCACTAAAAATGTCTGGCATTACCATCACAGCATTCTAGGATGTGCAGTGCAATTGTAGTACAAATTTTACTTGGTAACTCCAATGTTGAATGCAGATCCTGTCTCCCCCTCCCCACTCGTTGTTGTGGCGTCTGTCAGGGGTTAACCTCCACCCACTAAAAACGTCTGTCATTACCACCACAGTAATCTAGGATGTGCAGTGCTATTGTAATGTATATTTTACTCGGTATCTCCTAAGTTGGATCTAGATCCAATTAACCACCCTTTTCAGTGCGTCTGTCAGGGAACCCACCCTCCAAAATGTCTGTCACTGGTCATTCTATAATCAGTAGAGTCTGCAGATACATTATATATTAGTTTCATCTGGTATCTCATATATTGGATCTAGACCCAAAATCTAACGAGCAAGTTTACTAGTCTACTCCTAAATACCGGTAGGGGTTGTTACGTCGTATCTCGTTCGTTGTATCTCAACGGTCCGCTCTATAATCATATACAGCGCAGAATATTGGAATGGACGAAGGCAAAACTTCGCAGCATAGACCAGAAAACGAGGAAACGTATGACAATACGCAAAGCACTACACCCAAGAGCAATACGGACAGACTATATATAACACGAAAGGAAGGAGGGAGGGGGCTACTAAGCATAGAGAACCGTCAACGTCGAGAACAGAGCACTGGGGCAATATATGAAACCAGCGAAGACGAGTGGCTCAAGAGCGCATGGGAAGAAAGACTGATAAAAGTAGACGAAAACCGACAAATATACAGAGATAGGAGAATGACAACAGAACAGAGGACTGGCACAACAAACCAATGCACGGACAATACATGAGACAGACTAAAGAACTAGCCAGCGATGACACGTGGCAATGGCTACAGAGGAGAGAGCCCAAGAGGGAAACTGAAGGAATGATAACAGCGGCATGATTCAGTGACAAAAGCCCTCCACCGGAGCCTGCGCAAGAAACACCGGCTACCTTGCAGTAATAAGTGGTACGAGCACCAACCTAAAGGCGTGATAGAAAACGATCAGGCAAAAATCCTCTGGGACTATCGTATCAGAACAGATAGGATGATACGTGCAAAGAGACCAGACGTGACGTTGATTGACAAAAT
>NC_061094.1:44905298-44917798 GCF_015104395.2 Macrobrachium nipponense
TTCGCCAACTTGACCAGTTGGCCTCTTCAGCCACAAGAGGCCAACTGACCAATTTGGCGAAAGCTTCCTGACAAATAGCAATATTACCGTAGTACATATTACTGCGGATTTTACCCCAAAAAGCCCACACACAGTAACATAGAGAAAACCTAACAAGCTTTTTTCTAAATCCTAACATGAGTTTAAGGAATGACAGAGTCAAGGTATTCAATGGCAAACTTTGAAGGTGATTTTCAGATTGACTGATTGGTTGTGGCTACTAAAACTGGCGTCACACAAGCAGTTATCGTAGCCGTATTAGATTACAATGAGAAACTAATAAATAAATAAATAAATAAATAAATAAGTTAAAAGGAGCTACAAATGAGAAGTATCAATAATATATATATATAGATTCATCTATATATATATATGTTATATATATATATACTATATATATATATATATAATATATATATATTATATATATATATATATATATATATATATAATATACACACATTTATATATATATATATATATATATATATATATATATATATATATATATATATATATATATATATATATATATATATACATATATATATATATATATATATATATATATATATATATATATATATATATATATATATATATATATATATATATATATATATATATATATATATATATATATATTATATATTATATATATATATATATATATATATATATATATATATATATATAAGCGAATACCACAGGAAAATAATAGTCAGAAATCCAAGCGCTTTCATCTTTACTCAGACATTGTCAAGGAGTTAATGAAGTACAATTGGAGATAAAGGTCTCAGGTACAAAACAAGATCGAGAATACCAGATGGTTAATTGTCAAAAGGGTAAACAAAATGAAAAGAGATAATCCAGGATTATCGGATATCCACACGGTCACAAACATAACCGAAACTACAAAGTATCTTTACAGTCCAAAACATGTAAAAACTGAATATATTAATTTTGTTGCTTATATTTATCTACAACTTTTTTCATAATGAAAACAACATCAAGTTTAAATAAACCATGACTTTAATTTTTAGAACATTTCCATTATTTGACTTGATGAAACAAGATTCAATGATATTCCTTTTAACGTGTCATTACATGGATTAAGGCTCTTGCTTGACTCCAGTTAATAGGATGGTCTAAATCTCTCATATGTACAAATAATGCATTCGATATTTTGCCCCAGATTCTCACAGAATATTGATGTTGCTTGAGATGTTGTGAAAGAGATTTACCGGTCTGTCCGTAATAGGACTTTATCACACTTTTTGCAAGGAATTTCATATATGCAGTCTGGAAGATCTTTAGGAAAATTTTTATTATTAAACTCTTGACAATTAATATTACTGAAAATAACATTTATGTTAAATAGCTTTAAAATTCTAGTAATATCTAAAAACCTTTCATCATAGGGTAATTTTAGAATGTTATGCTTACTAAATTCAAGTTTGTCATTAGTTGAATAAAATGTTTTTTCTAGCTCTTTTCCCTGCCACATCTATAAAAGTCCTTGGGTATTAAAGTTTCAATACAATATCATAAATAGTTTTAATTTCAGTGTCAATAAACTGCGGGCTACAGACACGTAAAGCCCTTAGGAACATTCCAGAAAAAAACAGAGAATTTAACATTTTATTGGTGATTGGAGTAGTAATGAACAAAAGAGGCAATGTTAGTTGATTTTCGAAAGACTGAAAAGGTGAAATTTCTATCATTTCTATGGACAGTCACATCAAGAAAATTCAAATTACAATTTCTTTCTTCCTCTACAGTAAAATTTATAGAAGGGGACTAAAAATTATTTTGAGATTATTAAGGAATTCCTGGAGATTTTTGTGAACTGGCCAAATACAGAAGATATCATCCACATATCTAAACCAAATAACTTTTTGGGGCAAAATTCTGTAAGAGTTTCTCTCAAAAATTCCATGTAAATATTGCTAAGGACAGGAGATAAGGGATTACCCATAGCCATGCCAAACTTTGTACAAAAAATTCCCCATTAAAACAAAATTTACTATCTTTGATGCATAACCTTATGAGACTAATGAGGTTTGCTACACTTAAGGGAATGTCATGACGTTTTAATTCCTCCTCCAAATATTCAAGTAAGTCATCTACAGGCACTTTTGTAAATAAAGAGACAACATCAAAACTAACCATATTAAAATCAAAATTCAAATTTAAACTATTCAATTTGTTTATAGAATCAACATTGCTTTTAACATTCGTGTTAGAAATGTTTCCTACATAAGGAGTAAGAATTTTTACAAGCCATTTAGATATATTAAACGTAACTGAGCCCACTGAACTAATGATTAGCCCCAGATGTATAATTTCCTGTTGTATATATTGTGTGTTCCAGCTTTAAAAAATGTCTGTGCATTTAACTGGAAGATGATGTTCATTTCATCACTTGGTTTGAAGGTAAACTATAGCTGGTTCACCTAAGGTGAGATTCTTGGAAGATCCAAATGCTTACGAGACGTTTGTTTGGAGCCGCTGATTGGCTGGTAACCGGAGGTAGGCAGCTCCCAGCCAATCAGCGTCCGCCAAACAAATGTCTCGCAGGCATATAGTAACAATGCGCCGAAGTTTCTTCGGTAAAATCGAGTTTTTTGTACATCGCATAATCACAGCAATCGAAAATAAATCTATCTTTCGGTGGTTGCGGTATATTGCTGTATGAGCCGCGGGGCAGTAAACCTTACCGACGACCTGGTGGTGGCCTGTCCTTTATCGTTGCCAGATGCACTATTATGGCTAACTTTAACTTTAAACAAAATAAAAACTACTGAGGCCAGAGGACTGCAATTTGGTATAATTGACGACTGGAGGGTGGATAATTAAGATACCAATTTGCAGCACTCTAGCCTCACTAGTTTTTTAAGATCTGTAAGGGGACAGAAAAAGTGCGACAGAACAAAATCGCGGACGGACAAACAATAGTTTTCTTTTCAGAAGACTAAAAATCGACGGGATTGCGTGCTAATTATACTTTCTAATAGAACACCAAATGTATTTGTCTTAATTCCTTGTTGAAATATCTATGAAAACTGATGAACTGATACTAATACTTAAGAATGCGTTTTTCTTAAATATTGATGTTAATCTGATTAATTCAATATGAAATTGTGTCCTATTAATAACATGACTACTACCATACTACTTACCATTCCTATTGACCCATGGTGCCTTTCCTGTTTGCAGATTTGGGTTAGAATTGTTTTCAGTAAATTCAAATGTTTAACTTTGATATTCCTTTTTTTTTTTATTTTCTATTTTATTTACACTAAAATGCTTAAATTTGATTTGATATGCCAATGATGGTTAAAAAACAATACGAATGATACATTAGTTCTCTCTCTCTCTCTCTCTCTCTCTCTCTCTCTCTCATGAGGTAAGAATCTCTCCTTTCTCACAGAAAGAAAAACGAACTGCCATCACCTTGTGATACTATATTAAAACATTCTTACAAACAGACCTCAAAGGTATAGCAACTGCGGCCCTTTGCCAGCCTTAATCAAATGGAATATATCGTAGCACTTCACTACATTCTCTACAACTGAGTACTCGAAAGGCTTTAGAGCTTCGCATCGCTATGGACTACAAAGCGAGGTTGAAACAATGAAATGATTTAAGAAACATTACCACAAATCATTTCCCTGTGGCATGATGAACTAGAGCGGTGTAATTAACCGTGAAAATAAAAGAAAAAAACGAAAAAATAAATGAGGGACGCCTTAAAATATTGGAATTTTCAATTCGAAATGGCAAGAGCTTTTTCTCTGGTGTGATTCATCGTGATTTGCGGACATGTATGTATGTTATGTATGTATGTATGTATGTATGTTATGTATGTATATGTATGTATGTACTACATACATACATACGCACATACATATATACATACATACATGCCCGAACAAAATCACGAAGAATCACGTCAGAAAAAAAGCTCTTGCCAGTTTGAGTTGAAATCCAATATTTTAAGGCGTCCATCTTTTATTTTTTCGTTTTTTCTATGCATCTTTATATCTTTCGCAAAAAGAAAAAAAAGAAAAAAAAAAAAGAAAAAAAGAGAACTCTGACGTGTGCGAGAAGTGACTCTTTCCTTCCTTTTAGAGTCATTGGCTTCTCTCTCTCTCTCTCTCTCTCTCTCTCTCTCTCTTACCTAATTTATGCAGTGTTTATTCCCCGAAGATTTTCGGAGTTGCTTTTAGAAGAATTCTGATGCATTTGTTAGAAAAAGTTTACGAAATATGAGGTCGGATGTATAAATAACAGTGAATAAATAATGCGTAATGAGGAAGAAAAAGGCATATAAAGTTCACATAGGCAGTATGTATGTTCCCACCTCTCCTGAGGATATTTTGAAAGACGCATCCCTCCAGGAGAGAGACGGAACATACATCCTGCCTATGTGAACTCTCGAGAGAGAATGAGAGATTCCAGCCCTGTGATTGGCTTATCAACAGTCAATCAGGAGCGTCGTAAGGGACTGGGCCTAGGCACCAGATGCAAGGGTGATGAGAATCTACAAGAGGAAGGATTAGCTTTAATATTCAGGAGACACGAAATTTGCGAACAAGACATATTTGTCTTGGTGTTTGACCCTTAGCTGATGAACCTTCTTCGTAGGCCTATGAAACAGCAAATGCTGATGTGGTTTTCTTTGCTTAGGGTTCATCGACGATTAACCAATCAAAGTATGAATTTGGCTGCGTGATTTTGCGTATGTTTAGTTATGTGTTTTGGCTGTTTGTTTCTTCTCCGAAGCTTTTCCCTGGCAGTAAAAAACCTTAATGGACTATTAACCTGAAACGCGTATTCTGAAGAGCCATACTGATTGCTTAACTTCTCGCATTCATAAGTTTAATCATTATTATTATTATTTTTATTTATTATTTTGGCCCATCACAGTCCTCCAATTCGACTGGGTGGTATTTATAGTGTGGGGTTCCGGGTTCCATCCTGCCTCTTTAGGAGTCTATCACTTTTCTTACTATGCGCGCTATTTCTAGGAGCACACTCTTCTGCATGAGTCCTGGAGCCACTTCAGCCTCTAGTTTTTCCAGATTTCCTTTCAGGGATCGTGCAATCGTGCCTAGTATTCCTATGATTTTGGGTACAATATCATTATTATTATTTCAATAGATAATACCTATTCACATAAAACAATCTTCCATAGGATGTTGTTCCAACCTCCCACAGCAGACCCCACACTGCAGCAATAACTGAGCCATTGAATTTTTATCGCCCTGGGGGAGGCGCAAACCCGCGACATCTAAGTGGCATGCTACGACACTAGACACCATACCGGCGGACCAGCTAATTATTTATAATTACTTCTTCATGTACAGCTTTCCACTTGTTGGGATTCGAACCCACCACCTGTAGGAGAGTGAGGCCACCACTCAATTCACCGTGATATGAAATAGCATATCTCTAAATAACTTTCATGCAATACAAAAAAGAATTACGGAGACTAAACTGAAAAGTGAACAAATATATCAATACGATTCGAATCAATTAAATGACAACATATAAACACTCATTGCACCCGTTCGAACTAAGAGAGATTCGTCTAAAGAAATGGGGCTACAGAATTCCTTAAAAAAAGTTGTTATCTGTAGGGTTAAGGCTAATGGACGAATGGGAATCAAGAAAGGAAAGGAAACAGAAAAAAAAAAATCTCCAAGGAAATTCCAAATCTGGCTCGAATTGGAAGAAGATATATAAATATATATATATATATATATATATATATATATATATATATATATATAATATTATATTATATATACACACACACACACACACATATATATATATATATATATATATATATATATATATATATATATATATATATAAAATATATATATATATATATATATATATATATATATATATTTAATGTTGAAAACTGGTCGTTTAATCTTTTAAATATATGAAAAATAACCAACAACTGAATCTTCATCTAACAACCTCGTATTATTCAGCTTCGTTCACTTGAGATCATTTTAGATAAATTTCTCCCTTAATTTAATATCTCCCCTTTCCTGTCCTCGTCATGGAATTCCTCTCGTTGCCCTCTCGTCAGTAAGAAATGATTATCTGATTTGATATTGCTTTGTCATCGAGAGAGAGAGAGAGAGAGAGAGAGAGAGAGAGAGAGAGAGATTTTGCTGCGTTCTGTGGTTTTAGAGAGAGAGAGAGAGAGAGAGATTTGCTGGCGTTCTGTGTTTTTTAGAGAGAGAGAGAGAGAGAGAGAGAGAGAGAGAGAGAGAGAAAGTTGACCTACCTCTTCGTTCCATGTCTTTTTCAGGGGTAACTTTTGTCTATTACGAGTTGCTGGTTTAAAAACTCCTTCCGCTCCTCTGTGCTAGAACAAAGCAGGGGTCAAGAGACGCTTGAATGGTCGTGTTTTCTCACAACGTCTGAGGCAGAACCTGAATAGAAAAGAGAGAGAGAGAGAGAGAGAGAGAGATTGAATGGGATGGGAGCATCGCTCGTTACGAAAATGAATGATGGTAACAGGTTCGTTTCAAAATGCCGTAATGAGTTCTCGAATGAGGTCTGCTTCTTCCTTTTATATTGTTTCAGTTTTTTTTTTTATTTGTTTAATGCAGAGTTAGCGGTCCGAAGTTGTAACGTCACTTTTATATTTCTATAAGTGCTGAAGATATTTGCTTATATCTCATTTTTCGAAAAATGGTATACTAAGTCATTTAATTATTTTTGTATAGAAAATAGGAATCGTATACTTTTTTGATATTTCATTCCAGATAGTTTTGCAAAAGAATAAAAGGACTTGGTCTATATGAAACTGATTTTAGTCTTAGGCTGTGTTCCCGAATTCAAGTCTTACAGTTTGACTAATCGGCGTAAATATCAAAAATTAATTAAAATGCGTGTGAATAAAAAAATAATCGCAAAAACAAGAAGAGTTGATTGTGACAAAGTTTTACCCCTTTTTAATTATTCATCTTCATATTTCCCTGTTCTCTTCCAAAACCCGTCAAGGCAATTGAACAAGGCGTGATCCGACCTCCAGCTTACTGGTGGCGCGGAAAAAAATCTATGGGAAAATAGCGCGCTGTTTCACCAACGAAAATTAAAATACACACGCTGTATTTTGTTAGAAATATTTGTTCTGTACTATTTAACATGCACACTATTTATGTTTTTACATTTTCATTCTAATAAATAAATCATAGATTTCTTATCATAGAATTCCTGTATCTTTAACTCGACGCGAAGCACCTTTTTCAGGCCTTTTTAGGCTTTATAAAATATGGCTTTCCTACCCCCCCCAACAAAAACAAGAACAAGAACAGCAAGAACAGCAATAAGAACAAGAACAAGGTAATACTTTGAAGGCTTACTCCCCGAGAAAAAGTAAAAAGAAAAACTCACGAAATAGAAATAATTTTTATTCCCCAGTTAAAAGAAAGAAACTATATATAATTTTACTCCTGACATCCATTACGGCCCCACGGGCACTTCACCGCTCTGAAACCCAATTATCTCATCGTCTAGAGAACTTTCATTTCCAATTAGGGTTAAACAAGACCACCCCTATAAAAAAAAAACCTCACATTTCTATTAAGAAAGACGTGACTCTCCCTACGCTGGGTTGATTACACCCGAAGTATGAAAAGTTACTTTAGGAAATTTATGAGTCGCCTCAAAGAATGCCACGGGTCTCTTGCTTGCACTGGATGGCTCGATGGGTACGAGAATAAGTTTGTTCGGGAAGTGTCTGTGTATATATATATATATATATATATATATATATATATATATATATATATATATATATATATATATATATATATATATATATATATATATATATATATATATATATATATATATATATATATATATATATATATATATATATATATATCAGTAGAAGGATCCACAGTAATATTATTGTTTATCCAGACGAAATATAATTGTGGAAATATTTACAAATTTTTCGTCTTGATAAACAAGAATATTACTGTGGATATTTCTTTTCTACTTATTTCTTATAAGCGCGATACAGTGTTTTTTTATGTATTATTGTTACTAGGGCCTGGCCTTGACAGAGGCTCCGATACGTAAACAGAAATAGTTGAGGGAAAATAAAGGAAATTTACTTGAACTTACTATAAAAGGATTTATAGTGATAATTTACTCTAGAGGAAAGGTCGCCAGAAACTCAGCTAAGTACTTTACAGCTATTTATTTACAAGAGGCTGATTAACAGCCAAGGTTAAAGTAAATGCAACTGGTCCCCACATGGACTAATAATATCTCTCAAGTGAATGATAGCTGGCACAAAATGAGAGTCACTAATAAAGCTGGTTTTCGAAAATCTTGCGGCAATGCAACACTTGCGGGCAGACAGACTTGACGTGACTCAGTGAATCTGGAAAAGGATCCCAGATTACACAAGATAAGAGAAAAATGACTTCTTGCACACGTTACGATTATTCAGTTCTCTAACACTGGGGCAAAAGAACCTAATGGTTTCACAAAGGTATGCACTGAAGACTTAGTCTTTAACAAGTCACAAAGGGGAGCACGTGGCCCGATGAGGACAAAGGGCTTTTGATGTGGAGGGAGGGATTTATAAAAAGTGAGACTGGAAAAGGAAATTAGCAAGAGTCGTATGGTAGTAAAAGGTGCTGGTTTGGAGTTTACACTTTAGACGTACCTGGATGCCCTGTTCGGTGTGGACCTTTGTGGAAAAGTGGCGGCGTCCGGCTTGGGGTCCTCAGATTTGGGCGCAGCCCAATAACGCCGTTAGGCTTAAGTGTGGGAGGCTGGCTGGCTGGACATCCGTCCTAGGTCGCGACTGCAGTCGAACTGAGAGAGATACTGGTTCTCTTGGAATCACGGGTCTTATTGTAGAAGTCCCTAAAATCCATCTCGAGGCCTAGCTACTCTTGTGGCTTGCCTATCTACCATAAGCTTCCGTCAGACCGGAAATTCGTCCCTAGCCTTCCTACAACATGCTCTCATCCCACATCAGTTGCTTTAGGAGAAGGCATGGCTGCGTCTTTTATAAATACAATTAATAAAAAACTGCTGGTAAGGCGAGGCGTTCAATAACGTAGCAATATATATATATTATATATATATATATAATATATATATATATATATATATATATATATATATATATATATATATGTATATATATGAATAACTTGATCACGAAGTATATAAAAGTTGATGCTATGTATAAATAAAGGTTTTTGCCACAAGGAAACAAAAAATGAAAAAGCGAGATAGCCAAGTACTTTCGGTCCTGTTCGGACCCTTTACTGAGGCAAACTGATTTTACAAAGAACAACATAGTCAAAGAAGGCTTAATATACAAACCTGACACTACCAGATTAGCCATAAGGGCGATTTTCACTCTACAGAAAGGAGGAGGCGCCGGAGGCTAGCCACCACCCTTGAAGGATACCCGCAGTGTAAACAGTGATTCTTCCAGAAAACAGTACATTTAAAAAAAAACACGGGAGCATATACAATTTAATATCATTAATTTTTACACAAATTTTCCCAACAAAAATTATCATTAATGAAAAGACGAAAGAAAATATATATATATATATCGAGCAAGAGAAAGAGGTAGAGAGAATATCGAACAGGAGAGAGAGAGAGAGAGAGAGAGAGAGAGAGAGAGAGAGAGAGAGAGAGAAATAATACTACTATACATGTGGGACTAATTTATTAGTTGTTCATGTATTTTGAGGTCCTTCGTAAACATCTTACAAATATATGGGTCCAAAAATGGTACATTCCTAGACAAAGATTTAGGTTGTTTTTTTTACTAGTGATTTGTATAAACTGCCGATTCCAGTAAATTTCTTGAAACATAATCATTAGATCTAACAATTACCGAGGTATCACCCCAATTAATACAATGAGATTTTTCACTCAGATGGAAACAGTGCATTTGAAGTCTGGGCTGTTCTAACTGAATACATATGTTGCTTTATACGTACACATAAATTTTTACTTGACTGACCAACGTAAAACGAAGGCCATCCCTACAAGGATTTTTGTAAATGATGTTATTTCTTACGGGACTATTCTTAATTAGCATATCTTTAATGGTATTGGTTATAGAGCACCTACATTAACATTAACGATTAATATTGATTTTATGGTTTCAAATCCACGAAAATAAGGTAAGCTAAGTACAATTTTAGGCATTTCTTTTTCATTAATAGCAACATTATAAAACTTTTTGTGAGCTTTTTTGATAACATAAATCAATTAAATGAGGTGGGTAGCAGAGATTGTTTCCTATCTTTTCTATGTATTCTATTTCTTGGTCCAGATATTGTGGACTCGTGATACACAAAGCGCGTAGGAACATTGAAGAAAAAATTGAAATTTTATTATAAGAGGTGGCCAGAATAAAAATGTACATATGTTAAATTATTTGTGGTTTTCTATAAATACTGAATTTGCATTGGAAAGATCTCAATGCAATTTGGTGTATTTGATCTATCTTTCGGTGGTCACGGTATATTGCTGTATGAGACGCGGCCCACTAAACCTTAACCACGGCCAGAAGCACGATTATGGCCAACTTTAACCTTAAATAAGATAAAAACCACTGAGGTCAGAGCGCTACAATTTTGTATATTTGATGATTGAAGAGTGGATGATTAAGATACCAATTTGCAGCACTCTAGCCTCAGCAGTTTTTTAAGATCTGAGGGGGACAGAAAAAGTGCGGACATATAAAAGTACGGACGGACAGACAAAGGCCGCACAATAGATTTATTTCCAGAAAACTACGGGGTTGCATGCTAATTATACTTTCTAATAGAACACCAAATGTATTTGTCTTAATTCCTTGTTGAAATATCTATGAAAACTGATGGAATGGTACTAATACTTAAGATTGCGTTTTTCTTAAACATTGACGTAAATAGATTGATTCAGTATCAAATTGTTTCCTATTAATAACATGACTCCTACCGTTACTACTTGACCATGGTCCTTTCCCGTTTGCAGTTTTGGGTTAGAATTGTTTTCAGTATTTTTCTTTTTTTCATTTTATTCACACTAAAATGCTTAAATTTGATTTGATATGCCAATGATGGTTAAAAACAATACGAATGATACATTAGTTCTCTCTCTCTCTCTCTCTATCTCTCTCCTCTCTCCTCTCTCTCTCTCTCTCATGAGTTAAGAATCTCTCCTTTCTCACAGGAAAGAAAAACGAACTGCCATCACCTTGTAATATTATATTACAACAATTCTTACAAACAGACCTCAAAGGTATAACAACTGCGGCCCTTTGCCAGCCTTAATTAAATGGAATATATCGCAGCACATTCATTACATTCGCTACAATTGAGTACTCGAAAGGCTTTAGAGCTTCGCATCGCTATGGAGTACAAAGCGAGGTTGAAACAATGAAATGATTTAAGAAACATTACCACAAATCATTTCCCTGTGGCATGATGAACTAGAGCGGTGTAATTAACTGTCGTATACATTCTCTCCAACAAATAAGAGGCTTAACTTATTTGTTTGGGACAATTCTGGACTATGTAACGCATCGCTTATAGTCAAAATAAAAACAAAAGAAAAAAACGAAAAATAAATGAGGGACGCCTTAAAATATTGGAATTTTCAACTCGAAGTGGCAAGAGCTTTTTCCTGACGTGATTCATCGTGATTTTGGCGGAGAATTCTGACGCGAGCGAGAAGTGACTCTTTCCTTCCTTTCAGAGTCAGGGCCTTCTCTCTCTCTCTCTCTCTCTCTCTCTCTCTCTCTCTCTCTCTCTCTCTTACAAATTTATGCAGTGTTTATTCCCCGAAGATTTTTGGAGTTGCTTTTAGAAGAATTCTGATGCATTTGTTAGAAAAATTTTACGATAAATAAATAATGCGTAATGAGGAAGAAGGCATATAAAGTTCACATAGGCAGGTTGTATGTTCCACCTCTCCTGGGGGATATTTTTGAAAGACACATCCCTCAGGAGAGATATGGAACATACATCCTGCCTATGTGAACTCTGTCGATAGACTGAGAGTTTCCAGCCTTGTTATTGGCTTATCAACAGCCAATCATGAGCGTCGTAAGGGACTGGCCTAGGCACCAGATGCAAGGGTGATGAGAATCTACAAGAGGAAGGATTAGCTTTAATATTCAGGAGACACGAAATTTGCGAACAAGACATATTTGTCTTGGTGTTTGACCCTTAGCTGATGAACCTTCTTTGTAGGCCTATGAAACAGCAAATGCTGATGTGGTTTTCTTTGCTTAGGGTTCATCGACGATTAACCAATCAAAGTATGAATTTAGCTGCGTGATTTGGCGTTTGTTTAGTTATGTGTTTTGGCTGTTTGTTTCTTCTCCGAAGCTTTTCCCTGGCAGTAAAAAACCTTAATGGACTATTAACCTGAAACGCGTATTC
>NC_061094.1:44927798-44935298 GCF_015104395.2 Macrobrachium nipponense
CTCCATACCAGTCATAGTGTGAAGCGTTGCACCTTTGAGGAGAGATAAGTATTCTCTCTCTCTCTCTCTCCCCCCCCGGTAGAGTGAGGGAATTTCACATTCTTTGAGGAGAGATAAATTTCCCCATTCTCTGCCTCTTCCTCTCTCTCTCTCTCTCTCTCTCTCTCTCTCTCTCTCTCTCTCTCTCTCTCTTTGTAGAGTGAGAAAATTTCCCATTCTTTGAGGAGAGATAAATTTCCTCCTCTCTCTCTCTCTCTCTCTCTCTCTCTCACTGCGTCTCTTTGTTCCTCTCCCTTTTCTCTAACTCTCCCTCTTATCCCTCTACGTCTCTCTCCCTCTCCCCCTCTCTCACTCATTCTACCACCTCTGTGTGTGGGGTGTGGGTGTGTGTGTGTGTGCGTGTGTGTGGAACGAACAAGTAACTGACAGAAAAGTATTATTATTATAAAGAATTCTAAAGAGATACTGCTGGCAAAGGAGCTCCCGCCCAAAAGAGAAACATTTCGAATGGCTACAATCTTTCTGGCGTCTTCCACACAAAAGGATTAGTTGGATGGACTTCTCGAAGCGGAGCAGCATGTAGTAGGACAGTCCGAGGTGATAAGGGGGGGGTGAGGGGAAGGGGGAGGGGGATAAGCCAGTGACGATGAGTTTAGGGAAAGGGCGAAGGGAGATGATTTCCCGAACGGCCTCTGTAAATGTTTTGTTAGTTCTTGTTTTTTCTTTCCCCTTTCACAAATAATTACTTTATGGCCATTTGTCACGAAAGGTCTTGAGGACACGCATACGTGCCCACTCATTCGTGGTCCAGTGGGTAGGAACTGTCGCCTCACTAGGGATACACGAGCTTGTCAATCTTTTTGTCCAATTTTGCTCAAATTATCATAATGCCTCTACTCGTTTATACTGTGAATGATAGAGATGGTAGATGAACGACTGTGTTGGGTCATCCTTAGTCGACACTTTATGGTACACACATGCACACACACTGACACACAGACACCTATATATATATACATATATACATACACACACACACACACACACACACATATATATATATATATATATATATATATATATATATATATATTAATCTACAAATGTCCTTTCATATCCAATTCACTCTACCTCGGAATTAATGTATGGGTTTCGAACCAGCAGACAGGGGAGAGAAATCAGGACTTCAGTAACGTTATCGAGGTAAAGTGAATTGGATATTAAAGGACATTTGTAGTTCCATGTATCTATCTATCTATCTATCTATCTATCTATATATATATATATATATATATATATATATATATATATATATATACACATATATATAACAAGTTTATGATAAAATGGGAGATATATGATTTAGGGTGCTCTGAAGACATGCCAAATATAATTACATACTTTTTTTGTATGATATTTTGAATATATTATTAGCAAATACATACATTTTAAATTTCAATTTTTGCTTTGTTAAACTTCAGTATTTCGCCTTGAAGAACTGGCAACGAAAGAGACACAACATCGTAGTGGAAGATGAGAGAGAGAGAGAGAGAGAGAGAGAGAGAGAGAGAGAGAGAGAGAGAGAAATCAGTACCGGGCGACTGGAAAGCATGGCTCGCTGAACTGCCGATTCGCCCAGTGCGAATTCAGACCTTGAATATGTCCTGACATTTCCATCTTCCTGTTAGGAGAAATCGTCACCTTTTGTAAATATGTTTTTTATTAAGTCCTGAGAAAAATTGATAAACAAGTAGTAAAGCACCTGTTTAAGTTTTATACTTAAAATAAGCGTTTTTTTTTTTTATTCCATGGCAACAAGCAACAACGAAATATAAAACTTACGATATTTTGATTCCATTTATCGAAGACTCCTTGCTTTTGTAAATACTGAATTTAATGCCATATTAGAAATCCACTGTTCCCCCTTCAGTCATTTAACGCTTCTGTTCACATATATGGTCAAAATGATTGATGTTATTTTTTTCTTCCCATTGACCGAAAAGGATTTTAGATACGAGAGAACAACAGTTTACAATATACTAAGAAGGTAAAGTGCATTTTAAGGTCTGTGTCTTTGTCAGTTTTTTACAATTAGAGGGAACTAAATTCTTCTCTCTCTCTCTCTCTCTCTCTCTCTCTCTCTCTCTCTCTCTTGTCTTCTTTTTCTTCTCTCTCTCTCTCGTAGTAGTATCATCTTGCTTGGTAAGACGTTCCTGCGCGAAGTCAGATTAATCAACAGATATCACAAGTTTAACATACGTCTAGAATTTGAGAAATATCTAAAAGTGTTCGTGAACTATCGGTGTAAGATTAGTGTGAAAATAGTAGGATAAAGCATCTTCTAAGTTAGTTTATCAAGTGAAATACTGTAAATCAGAACAAGATGGCAGTAAGTTCCATTAACTGCGGGAAAAAATGGCGAGATTTAGCTTGCTTGGCAAATTCGCAATACGATGAGTAGCAGGAAGGGAACTGGCATTTCTGATCTATGAGATCAGCAACAGTCCTAACCAAAAAGATGACAAAGCATTCATAGATATATTAGAAGGATACAATCCTTCAAACTGGAACAAATCAACAGAAAACATCTTGAAAATAATTTGAAGAAGTTCCAAATAAAATCCAATTGGTCAAGAAACTCATAAAGAAAATATACATAAACCAACATATTCCGACAAAGAAAATGAATAAGGTGAACCTTGTGAATATCCTAATTGATACGTTAGGAAAAGAATGCCAAAAGCATGTAACTGTGTAAGGTGTTGGTATACATAGTTAATCCACAAAACCTAATCAGAAATGTGCTGCATGCAACATTCCGACCCATCCACAGTGTGCTGAGGTAATGCAAGATATGAGAAAAGACACAAGAATTTTTTGCTCAACATGTCTACCATGGATAGACAATGTTATTAAATCAAGATTGAATGTACAAATAGTTGAGGATGAAGAGGAAGAAGAGAGGAAGAGGAAGAAGAAGAAGAAGAAGAAGAAGAAGAGGAAAACGTAAGAGAAGTAAACAAAACTGAAATGACAGAAAAAGATAAGGAAAAACAAGAACAAGATAAAAGTATTGATGCAGAGATACTCATTGATACTACATATGAGGCTATAAAGCAGCATACCTACGAAGAAATAAATTACGATATGACAACACAAAAGAAAATGCCGAAGAGGCTCTACCCAGATCTACACAATGACGGGAAAGAGGAAAAAATATACAAAAAGACAAAGTCTGCAACCTTTTAAAAGAGAGGGAATTGCAGATTTGGAGAAAAAATGTTACTACAAACATCCTAAGTATGTCACAACTATGAAATATATATGGTAAATGTGCATACCTAGATGGCTATGAGGATGATTGCAGAGATCTACATCCAAAAATATGCAAAAACCTAAAGAAGGAAAAGGATGTTAAGTTCGACAAAAAATGTAAATATATGCACCCTGTAGCCATGAAAAATAATCAAATAAATAACCAATCAAGTAATAAAATCAAAATAAGAAGAAACAAATAAAGAGAGAAGAATGAATATCAGTTAAAAGAAAAGCAAGCCATCAACGAGGATATTGCAGATATGGAGAAAAATTGCAGATTCAGACACAAAATGAATAATTTTGATGAAGGAAGAACAAATATTATGGAAAAGTTGGATTTTTTTAATGTCAGAAATTTCTGGAAATGAAAAAAAGAACAACATACCAGAACAGGAAAGAGACATGGGAAAATCTTATTATTACCATATTAAATGAAGGAGAAAACACGCAAACCATCATAGTGATTATGCGCAGGGTTTAGTTACGAGTAACTCAAAAAGAAAAATAGAGCACTTAGAAGAACTAACCCAAATTGAAAAGAAAATAGATATAATGAATATAAGTGAAACCTGGTATTCCCAAGAGACTGGGAATGAATGATCAATAAAAGGGTTCCAAAACAAATTATAGATCAGATAGAAAAAAATAGGAATCAAGGGGGAACCGCAATATATGGGAAAGACAAAAAACAAAGAAAAATATATGAGAAATATAGTAACTCAGAATGTGAACAAATAGCGGTAGAATTTGAATCTGAAAATTAATGACCATAGTAATATATAGACCTCCTAATACTAAAGAGTTTGACTTAATAATAGAAAAATTGGATGATATATGTAGAAATCACAAGGACTGGACTATTCCTCCTATCTGGAGACTTCAACTTTCCTTTTCGTAGACTGGAAAGAACGAATAGGAGATTGTGGATGTACTTATACATATAAAAAGAGAGTAATAGTAGTGCAGAAGATAAGAGGCAATTCGAAAAGCTATTAGATATGCTACTAGAATACAACATTCAACAAATAAATCACCTGCCAACAAGAAAGAAAATACTTTAGACCTAGTATTTGTGAACGAGATGAATTATTTGTTAAAGAAATAATAGTTTATAATGCGAGTATTTCAGACCATAAATGTCATAGAATTAACAGTCCATTCCAAAGCAAGTGAAAACATAGATAAGCAAGAAATGAAAAAGTGGGAAGGATATGGAAAATACAACTTCTACAGTAAAAATATAAAATGGTCAGAAATAAATGAAGAATTAACAAAGATTGGGATAACATTTTCGTAAGTGATGACATAAACAAAGGTAAATACGGGATATTATATAAAATATTAGAGAAAATAGTGGATAAATATATACCGAAGAAGAAAAGTAAACATCAGTCATGAATACCAAGAGACAGAAGGATCCTGTTCCAGAAAATCAGAAAGTGGAAAAAAGGTCTTGCAAAAGAAAAAAAATGCATGGAAGTTATAGAACTAAAAAGTAAGATAGAAAATGCAGAACAAAAGATTATACAATCAAAAGAAAATGAAAAACGGGACTAGAAAAAACACTATTAAATATCAAGCAAAATCCCAAACATTATACTCATATGCGAAGAAGATGAATAAAAGAAGAATAGAAATAGGCCCTCTAAGAATTGAACGGAGATTAACGAATGAAAAAAAGGAAATTTGCAACATATTGGCAGAACGATATAAGAGAGAATTCACCCCTAGAATAGATAATGAAGATAATGATATAGAAGTAAGGATGAAAATAAAAGTAGTGAATATTTAGTTGACATAGATATTAATGAAGCGATGATAATGCAGGCTATTAGTGAAATTAAAAATGGAGCTGCTGCAGGGCCTGATGGAGTGCCTGCTATTTTGTTAAGAAAGTAGTTCATTCTATAGCAAAGCCACTTGCAATATTATTAAGACACAGTGTAGATACGGCAAGATTTATGATGAGCACAAATTAGCATATATTACCCCTACTTTCAAAAGTGGATCAAGACTAGAGGCATAATAATAGGCCTGTGAGTCTAACATCACATATTATGAAAGTTGTATGAAAGGGTAATGAAGAAAAATATTATGAAACATTTAATAAAAATAATTTGTTTAATAAAAAGGACAACATGGTTTCGTACCCGGAAAAGTACACAAACCCAACTGTTAGTCCACCGTGAGAACATATTCAAAAATATGAAAAGCGGAAATGAAACAGATGTGGTTTATCTAGACTTTGCAAAAGCTTTTGACAAGTAGACCATAATATATTAGCGAAGAAAATTAGAAAACACAATATCGTGGATAAAGTAGGAAGATGGTTTAAAAGAATTTTTACACAACAGAAAAAAGATAGTTATTGCAAACGACGAGAAATCGGATGAAGCCAAGGTAATATCCGGTGTGCCGCAGGTACGTGTGGTTAGCTGCAGTACTGTTTGTTATTATGATTGAAGACATAGACAGTAATGTTAAGGATTCGGTAGTGAGTAGTTTCGCAGATGACACAAGAATAAGTAGAGAAATTACTTGTGATGAAGATAGGAACGCTCTACAAAGAGACCTTAACAAAGTATATGATTGGGCAGAGGTAATAGGATGGTATTTAACTCTGATAAATTTGAATCAATAAATTATGGAGACAGAGAAAGAAAGCTATATGCATATAGGGGACCTAATAATGAGACAATCACAAATAAGGAAGCAGTTAAAGACCTTGATGTGATGATGAATAGGAACATGTTATGCAATGATCAAATAGCAATTCTGTTGGCAAAATGTAAAGCAAAAATGGGAATGTTGTTACGGCACTTCAAAACAAGAAAAGCTGAACACATGATTATGCTTTTATAAAACATATGTTCGTAGTCCACTTGAATATTGCAATATGATATGGTACCCACACTATCAAAAGGATATTGCACAAATAGAGAGTGTAAAAAGGTCCTTTACAGCTAGAATAGAAGAAGTTAAAGACCTTGACTACTGGGAAAGACTACATCCTTAAAATTATATAGTCTAGAAAGGAGGAAGAAGAAACGCTACATGATAATTCAGGCATGGAAACAGATAGAAGGAATAGCAGAAAATATCATGGAAACTAAAAATATCAGAAAGAGCAAGCAGAGGTAAGAATTAATAGTGCCCACCCAAACTATACCGGAAAGGATAAGGAAAGCACACAGGACATTAATCCACTACGCACCAGCATCGATAATGCAGCGTCTATTCAATGCGTTGCCAGCTCATCTGAGGAATATATCAGGAGTGAGCGTAGATTGTGTTTTAAGAATAAGCTCGACAAATATCTAAACTGCATCCAGACCATCCAAGATTGGAAGATGCAAAATATACCGAAGATGACTAGCAACTCTCTGGTAGACATTAGAGGTGCCTCACACTGAGGGACCTGGGGCAACCCGAACAAGATGTAAGGTCTGTAAGATAAGGTCTGTAAGGTCTCACTCTGACACTGTCCGTCTCCCGGCTCCCCTCCTCTCTCTCGCTTTTCTCTCTGTCTCTCTCTCTTTTTCTCTTTCTCCTCTTTGTCCGTCAGTCCCTCTTTCTCTCTCTTTCTCCGTCCTCTTTCCCCCTCCCCTCCTCTGTCTCTCTCTCCCCTCTCTCTCTCTCTCCCTCCTCTCTCTCTCTCTCTCTCTCTCTCTCACATGAGTAAAATAAAATGATTTAGTAGAAAATGACAGTGGTTATTGCGGACGAAGACGCTTCTTCTATCGCAGGAGGGAAAGCGATGCTGTGTTATGCAAAGTGAAAATGAATGACCTTCAGCCGGGGAGGCAGGGAGGGAATAGGAAGGGAGGGTAAGGAATTTGAGATTAATTAGGATAAAAAGGAATGTTGTGCCATTGAGCTAAACGGGGAGAAAGTTCAGGTAGTGTCCGCTCGCTCGTCTCCTTGTATACTTGGAGTCTCGTGCTTTTGTTAATGGAATGACTGATTATCGTTTCTGTGGTGTTTTTAGTGTGAAATATTGAATACCAGTCTGTGGTATTGTTAGTATGGCATTATTAGTGCAAAATATTGAATACAGTGCTGTGGTATTGTTAGTATGGCATTGTTAGTGTGAAATATTGAATACCAGTGCTGTGGTATTGCTAGTATGGATATTGTTAGTATGAAATACTGAATACCAGTCCTGTGGTGGAAAAATTAGTA
>NC_061094.1:44945298-44951894 GCF_015104395.2 Macrobrachium nipponense
CAATCTTCATAAAGAAATGTGTAATCCCCACGCGGCTTTGATCAAAGACATACACGTACAAGACAAGTCTGCTCAACAAACACGTACCCGACTGAAACGGAGGTTGAGCAATAATTAAGATTGACATGTTTTGATAACACAAGACTCGAGCTTGCTTAATCTCGGTGAGAACGAAAAGTTACTGAAACAATTATAGCTTTGAACGGACAAAGAAAATCTCTCTCTTTTTACATTCTACATTATAATATATTCTTTTCAATATGTAATGCGAAATCTGAACACACATTTAAAACATCCTATCTCTAAACTATCTAGGAATCTGAAAAAATGTTGCAAAATTCTACATGACATTTCAAAGAGGGGAAACATACATTTTGAAAGTAGCAATATATATACCTCCCACCCCCCCAGAAGATTTTTTATCATGGTGTTGAATCCAAAAGATTCGCAACGAGATAAATAATCAACAACTACATTGTTTTTGCCACTAATGTGCTGCACTCTTAAGTTATACTGTTGCAGGCACAAAGACCACCCGGTCAGTCTTTGATTATGGTTTTTCATTCTCTGGATAAATGATAGTGGATTGTGATCAGACACACTAAATTTCTTCATTTGAGGTCTATTCACATACACACTTCAAATTTTTTTTGCAATGCGGTGATTAAGGCTAAAGTTTCCTTCTCGATTGTCGAGTATACTTTTCTGATGTTTTTTGAATTTTGTAGACATGAAGCACACAGGATGGTAGATATTGTTTTCATCTTCTTGAAGTAGAACAGTTCCAACACCACCAGTTCGACGCATCAACTTGTATCACAAATTTCTTTCTGTCGAAGTCTGGAGCTTGAACTACTGGTCTTGAAGTAAAACAAAGGCTTTTACCATCTCAAAGGGATCTTGACACTCCTGGAGTCCAAAATAACTTAGCTTTGGGACTAGTCAGTCTGTCAAGGGAGCTACTACGGCTGAGAAATTTGGGGCAGAAACGACGACGATAAATCCAGCCATCCCCAAAAATCTCTGTAGCTGTTTCCTAGTAGTAGGTGGGTAGCCTTATGGATACCTTCTACATTAGCATTAACTGGAGCAAGAAGGCCTTTCCCAACTTCAAACCCAAGATACCTACACAGTTGCCTTGCCAAACTCACTCTTCTCTAATTTGACTGTTAATCCTGCTTCTTGTAGTTTCTTGAAAACTTTCCTCAGAATCTTCAGATGTTCTTCCCACATTGTAGAGTAAATCACGATGTCATCTAGCTATACACCTACTTCTATTGATCCTTGCAGTTGATCCATCACTCGTTGAAATGTTGCGGGTGCATTCATCAGACCAAACGGCAGAACAGTATATTGATATAGTCCAAAATGGAGTAATAAAAGCTGACAGCAACTTGGCATTCTCATCCAAGGGAATTTGATAATATCCTTTCAACAAGTCTATCTTGGAAAGAAACTTGGCTTGCCCAATATTATCAAGTAACTGATGTATAAGAGGCAAAGGATAATTATCAGCCACACTGATAGAATTCAGTTTCCTATGATCAGTACACATCCTAAATGACCATCTGTTTCTTCACTAACACACATGGAGAACTGAAGTGACTTGAAACTGGTTCTGCTAATCCAGTTGCAGCAAATACTCAACTTCTTTCTTCAAAACATCTCGATGATACGGTGATAAGCGATATAGGCTCTTGCTTGAAAGGTTTTCCATCTTCTTGAATCTTGATTTCATGCTTGGTCAGATCGGTACGTCTAGGCACATCTGAAAAAACTTCTGGAAAACTTCTAATTACTTCACTTAAGTCTTCACCTTGTTCAACACTCAGATGTTTCAGTTTATCCTCCCAAATTTTCCAAAATTGAAGAATTATTCATCTTGCTTTCAGTTCCTAATTCGTAGCCATCATCGTCTTCTGTAGATAAAGTTGCTTGGGTTACGACACAGTTTCAGTTTTAGTTTCTGAGAAATAAGGTTTCATGAGGTTCACATGTATCTTCCTTTGTCTTCTTCTTCTTTCTGGTGTTTCAATCACATGTTCTATCACTTAACTTCTGAATTATCTGTAAGGACCTTGAAATTTATTAGTGAGGGAAATCTCTTAACAGGTAACAACATTAACACTTGTTGACCAACACTAAAACTTCTTAGCTTAGTATTAGCATCAAATCTCCTTTTCATTTTCTCTTGACTCATTTTCAAGTTTTCTAAAGAGAATTTTCTAATCTCTTTCAACCTTTTCCTTAAGTTCTTCACATACTCTCCTTGGCTTTCCTCTTGATTTTCTTCGCAATTTTCTGCAAGAATCTTCAACGTCCTCTCACTTCTCTTCCAAAAATCATCTCATTAGGTGAACATCCCATACTTTCTTGATAAGCATTCCTAACTTCAAACAACATTAATGGTAAAAACCAACATCCCATTCTCTTCCTGACTCAGAACAATACATTGTCAGCATACTTTTTAATGTCTGGTGGAACCTTTCTAAGGCACCTTGAGTTTCTGGATGATAGGCAGTGGATAACTGTTGTTTCACTCCTAACAAATTCATCACATCCAGAATAACTTTGAAGTAAAGTGTGTTCTTCTGTCACTTTGTACTATTTCTGGTATTCCAATTTTGAGAAAAAAACTCCACAAGTTTTTTCAGCAACTATCTTGGCAGATGTTTCTAACAGGGATTGCTTCTGGATACCTTGTCACAGGACACATTAATGTCAACAATACTCATTTCCTTTCTTTGTCTTCGGCAATGGTCCAACCATGTCTATGATCACTTTGCTAAAGGGTTCTCCTCTAACTTCTATAGGTTGTAGGGGGGCTTTCTTGATGGTTTTCATTTGGTTTTCCAGCTATCTGACAGGGTATGACACTCACAACAGAACCTGCTAACATCTTTGTGAAGTCCAGGTTAGAAAAAATATTTCATGATCTTCTCCACAGTCTCCCTGATTCCCATATGTCCAGACTCATGAGCTACTGCAACCATTTGCTTTCTCAACGGATATGGAATCAAAATTGATGATATTCGCCCCATTCAGCATCTCCTGGTATATCTGTAGGTCTATACTTCCTCATCAGCAAACCTTCCTTCAGATAGTACAGGTAGGAGTTTGTTGCATCTCTCTCGAATCACAACTCTGAAGAACAAATCAGTTAACGATGCATCCTTCTTCTGCAAGTCCATCAGCTTCTCTCTTGTCACTTGACCACTCAGGGTTGAATTTTCAAATTTGCTAACTCAGCTACTGTAGTTTCACTACTGTCTTCATAACACTTTGACTACTCGAGTCTCTTCGGGAACATCAGTTCTTCTTCTTCGCCGTCGTCGTCTTCTTCATCTTCTTGGGAATCTCTTCTTGGTCAGCACTATGGGAAACTTCCCTTCCCTGGAATAATTCTTCTAGCACAAAGATCCTTCACTTGATCCTTCTTGGGAGTGTAAATCCTCAGTTTCTTCACTTACAGTCGTAGTCCTCTTCATACTTCTGGTAGTTACACAACTAGGAAACAGGTGGGGGTTATTCTTCTCCAACTCTACTGTAGGACTAATCCTCAATGGTTTGTCTGTCACTACAGGAGAATAATAATGGCATACCACCAACTTCATTCCAACAGAACATGTACACCTTCTACTGCCAGGGAGTCCTTTACAGCAAAATCAACATTCCCTGTCACCAATTCACATGACAGGTGTAAGCGGCATATAGGAGTTTACTTCCTCTCCTCCTATACCCTTCAAAATAACTGAATCTCCTGTGAGACTCTTCTCCAACTGAGGGTGAGAACCACGTACTACCACACTATGGTTACTCCCTGTATCACTCAATATCTTGACTGGTACCTGCATACTTCCTTCTTGAGTTGACAGCATACATAGATATATGGCTTAAAAGCCTACACTGCTAAGCCACTCACTGCTTGAGGTAACATTTCCACTGGTTGCTAACATTCAGCTTTGTTTAGTTTCATTCTTCTCTGGAGTCTGATTCTTTCCACACTGCTCTTCGTAGTTTGTTTCACCTGTCGCCTTTTACAACTTGACCAACTGGTTTTGACTGCTGTTGATTCCGGTAACACTCTTGACTGTAGTGTCCTACTCTTCCACACTTGAAACAGACATTAGGTTTCTGTAATTGTCTTGAAAAAACTGGATGAGGATTTCACATTAGCTTGCTGAGTTGTATTATCTTGTGTACTCTTGATAGCATCACTTGTAGGTTTCCCATTAAATTTGCTCCTGTTATTTGGATAAGACTTAAAACCTGAGCGTTGTTGACTCTGGTACTTGACATTGTGATTACGTTTACTACTGATTATATAGTAATCTTCACTTAGTGTAGCAGCTTTGTCAAGTTTCTTCATTTCCTCTCTCTCTCTCTCTTAAATAGGCTCTTATATGTTCAGGAATTCCCTTAAGATACTGTTCAAGAACAAGTAACTCTTCTAACTCATCAAAAGTTTTAACTTTAACAGCTTCTACCAACGTTTTGAAACACCTTCTCACTTTGTAAGCATAATCTAAGAATGTTTACCTTCTCATCTTTTCTTAAATTTCTGAAATCTTTCATTGTAATACTCTTGGGTCATCTGATAAACTTGTAGCACACTGCGTTTAAGTACCTGGTAGTCTTTACACTGATCAGCTGTTAAGGCTAGATAAGCACTTCTCCTTTACCAATCAAGAACACTTTGTAGCAAAACTGACCATTTATCCTCTGGCCATCCCATACCTGAAGCCACTTTCAAAGTGATAAAAAAACTCATCTGGAGCTTCTTCAGTAAATTAGGGATTAACTTCTGTACTCTCTACATCAAATACAGGGTCTTGATACCTTGGTTAGGGATAGACGGTGTTACAGGTAATGTGGATCTAGCTCTTATCAATTCCATTTCCCTTTCATGTCTTGCGATTTCTCTTTCCTCTTCTGCTGCTTTTTCTTCTTCTCTTTCTCTTCATTCTTGTTTTTCCCTGTCTATTCTTTCTCTTTCAACTTGCATTCTCTCTCTTTCAGCTTGCACTTTTAGTTTAATCAATTCTTCTTCTGCTTCAATGCGTCTAAGCTCTAACTCTGCATCACCTTTCTCTTTCTTTTCTGCTTGCTTATTTATGAGATCAGCACGTGCTACATTCAACAACTCTTGAGCCAATTCTAACTCATCTTCATCAGTTATTCTACCAGAGTTTATCAATGATTCCATAGCAATACATCTTATTTGTGCCTTTACCATACTAGTAGACACATAACCACCACATGCCACTGCTAAAGCGCTCCACTGTGCCTTAGTCAGAGTGGTTTCAGACAAAACTTGTATGGAAGGGGCTGCTAAAAAATTCCTGAACTTGATATGAGCCATTTTCCTCTAAGTTATCAACTTACAATTCAGTACAATAAATGCAAAACAAGAACTATATGGTCACTCTCCTAAGAAAATATATCCTTAACACCACCAGTATATTCTAGAATGATAATGAAATCTGCTTTCCGGGGTCTCTGGGCACCATTAAACAATAGGTACTAAGTGCCAAGTATCTGGTTACCATTTATCAATATTACCTCACCAAAAGCCAGACACCTGAACCCTCATAACACGTATTAAACGACTGAATACTCTAAAGGCAACAGTGATCCTTAACACTTACCAGTATTGCAGAAATCAGACTAAGTTAATCAAACAGGTGTGAGGTAATCTTGTAAGTAATTAAATTTAATCAAAGGGCATCACTCCATCAACAACTTTCAAAGTCTAAGTATTTCCCTGATTTCAGAAGTCTAAGTACTTCCCTGGTTCTAAGTCACTTCAAGTAAATTGAAGGAAAGCAAATCAATTACCACTCTATGATTCTACCTATCATCAATATAATCAAATGCAAATATAACTGGGATAAAATAAAAACACTTATAAAAATTTTAAATACAAAAATTTATTATTAATTCAAAATTAATAAGTGAAATTCACAATATCAGGGAAAAATTACTGTTACTTGAAAAAAGTTTAATTAATTCTGAATCAAATTAAGTAAAATTAAATCAAAATTAATTTATACACAAAATTCAAGAAAATTAATTCAATCAAAATTCAAAAGCTGTTAGGCAATAATTGAAATTAGAAATTAATTCACAAGTGCTAAACAATAATAAAACTTGAAAAGAATTCTAAGTAAATGCAAATAATTTGTAAATGTTAAATTTAATTAAATGTGTAATGATTAAGCAATGAAAATAACTAAGTCAATTAAATTATGAATGTAAGTAAAAATATATATAAAAAAAAAAAGGCACACTTCAATAAGAAAATGAACAAGTGCACAAACAACGGAACAATCACAAACATAAAAATACGCAATGTGTAAAAGTGTAAATCTTTTCACTCAAAACACTGTAACCAACAGCTTTTACCAAACCTTCATAACCACCTGTTATTAGTTATTAGTCAACCAAACCGTTATTAGTTAACCACAATTCCTATCCATTATTAGTTATTAGTTAATCACTGTTCCTAACAATTATTAGTTATTAGTTGCAACTAATAAAAATATAACACACTTTACCTTTTTGGTATACCAATTTCTTTCTTTCTTTGCTGCAGG
>NC_061094.1:44952394-44969894 GCF_015104395.2 Macrobrachium nipponense
GAATAGAAATGAACATTTCATCTTGAAAATGAAGTGAACTTTAATGAACTTAGATATTTATCTTATTATATTTTTTTTAAATAAGAGTAAACCGTGCTAAGAAATAGCCAATATTCCAAAAATGGGTAGTTATTACGAAGGCCAAAGAGCTCCAGATTCACTCATTACCATAATTGGAAAAAGAAAGGAGTCACCATAATTTATTCATGAACATTAAGTTATTAACATATAGATGAAAGACATATATAGATATGGAATCTATTGGAAGATTTCCCAGAAATTGGGATGAATTTTTTATGGGCAGAATACGAGAAGGGTTGGGGGAATTATAATGAAATAGGTCTCTCAGGTCCCTTGTTTCGTTATTGGAATGGTCAAGGTCGCTGTCAAGTGCCAGCATTCCTCCTTTCGTAAACGGATCCATGTATATATTGTACAGAAATGTAGGCGAAATAAACAAGGCGTGAATCGACCTCCAGCTTACTCGGGACGCATGCAAGATTTTCATCTCACGCTCAAGTTGTCAACATTATGTTCCTAACTTTCAACATACATTAAAATGTGCTAAAATCTAGTCAAATAGAGACTTGTTGTCCCAACGGAAATTAAAATGAATGCTCTATATTTTATTAGGTAAATCATAAATATCCCATCCTCAAATTTCTGCATCTTTAACTCAACGCGAAACACCTTTTTCAGAACTTTTTAGGCTCTTCTATAAACCTTTCCTACACCTCCCCCCCCGCCCCCCCAACAACAACAACAACAACATCAACACACAGCAAAGTAGTTAGTAGGCTTACTCCCAGAGTAATCGAAAATTAAGCTGATTTCGTAACAATGACGAAAATACTAAAGATTTGTTACCATACAGTATTCCAGTATCCTTGTATGTAATACCTACCTTCAGACTTATCCTCCTGTCCCCCTTCTCCTTACACCCCCTCTTTCCCCCCGTTCCCCCCGCCCAAAACTTCCCCCCCTCCTCATGTTTTCCTTTGTTCTGGGTTCTCGCACACCTTGACATCACTTACATTAACTATCCGTCTATTAAAAAGGTCGCCAGTATTAACTTTTCCGCATTAAATGAAGGTCACTAATATTAACTTTTTCCTCATTAAAAAGTCACTAATTTAACTTTTTCAGTATTAAAAAAAAGATCACTAATGTTAATTTTTCCTCATTATAAAACGATCAATAATGTTAATTTATTCCGTATTACAAAAAAGGCAATAGTATTATAGGTTTCTGCATTAAAAAAGGTCGCTTGTATTAACTTTTTCCTTATTAAAAAAGGTGAATAATATTAATTTTTCCGCATTAAAAAAAGGGTCACTAATATTAAATGTCTCTGTATTAAAAAATTCACTAATATTAAATTTTTCCGCATTAAAAAAGGTCACTAATATTAACCTTTTCCGCATTAAAAGAAGGTCACTAATATGAATTTTTTTCCGCATAAAAAAAGGTCACAATATTACATTTTTCCGCATTAAAAGAAGGTCAATAATATTAACCTTTTCCGCATAAAAAAGGTCACTAGTATGAATTTTATCAGCATTAAAAAAAAGGTCACTAATATGAATCTTTTCAGCATTAGAAAAAGGTCACTGATACCAACTTTGTCTGCAAAATGTCACTACTTTTAACTTCATCGTTTTTTAATTATGTCTTCCATCCAGAGGAAAGTTTTAAGTAAAAGACGCGAATAAGAAACGAAGGTTTTTAGTCTGAAATAATTCCTTATGTTTTCGGAGAACTAATTTTACTCCCTTTGAAAAGAGTGACGACCAATCAGCAACTTTTATTTTTAGATACTTCTTATATATCCATTAAGTAATCTAATCATCGACCTCTATAAATACTAAAGAAATAAACAATGTTCAAATAGCCTAACATGAAAAATTACGAATTAAAAAGAATAAAATCAGCCAGAGTCCCGAGTTAAACCAATTTATCGAATGAATGCCGGAATAAATGATTTGATCTGTCAGTGACAGTGCATATTGCATACCCAATGCTCCCCGTTTTATGAAGCTTTGGTGGGCTTACGTCAATAAAGAACGTCAGTGGAAAAATGACCAGAGAGAGAGAGAGAGAGAGAGAAGAGAGAGAGAGAGAGAGAGAGAGACTGAAAATTAGATACATTTTTAGCGTTTTCTAGGAATTAGGAAGAGAGAGAGAGAGAGGGGGGGTTTGAGAATTAGATATATTTTTATTGTTTTCTATGAATTAGCAAGAGAGAGAGAGAGAGGCTTTGAAATTAGATATATTTGTATCGTTTTCTATGAATTTGATAGAGAAAGAGAGAGAGAGAGAGAGAGAGACAAGATGGAGAGAGAGAGAGAGAGAGACGAGAGCCGAGAGTGACCCGAGAAGAGAGGCGGCTTTGGAAATTGGATAAATTTTTATCGTTTTCTAGGGATTAGCAAGAGAGAGAGAGAGAGAGGTTTTGGAAATTAGATATATTTTTATTGTTTTCTGGGATAGGAATTAGAGAGAGAGAGAGAGAGAGAGAGAGAGAGAGAGAGAGAGAGATAATCTTATATTTGCCAGAACAATGAGGGCGAGGGGAATAACGCGGACCCCCATCCCCCCAACCGCCCACGATCCCCCCCCAAACCCCCCCCCAAAAAAAAAAAACAAAAAAAAAAAAAAAAAATATTCCCTTCAAAACTCGAGCACAGCCAAAAGTTAATCAGTTTTACGGGCAGATGCAGAACTAAATGATTTGATCTCTCGCTGAAAGAGCTTATTGCATTTCCCGTTCTCTCTCTCTCTCTCTCTCTCTCTCTCTCTCTCTGCTAAATGGATTTTTCAAGGTCAGCTGATGATAGAGTCAGGGAAATATTCACGAGTCATAGCATAATTAACATTTTTTTTTTTTATTGTGATTTAATATCGTAATGGAAAAGTGAGGTAAGGCTGGAATTCTTTTCGGAAAGGCTCCTGGAACCTGTTGTTTTATGGGCTTTCACAGCAGAATTATGTAAATTATTGCATTATCATGTAAATTATTTAAATTTTTTTTTATTTATTTTAAATATCAAAATTATATCACCAAGCCAATGTATTAAAAGTTAATGATCAATGTTGCAGGTTCTTTTGACCACCGATACTTTACATAAAGTTAAATAATTGCGGTATCTCACAAATAATTATGAACTAAAAGTTTTACATTAAAAACTCAAAGGGCAAGGTCGGACGTCTTTGGCAGTTTAAACTGTTAAATAGCTGGTTAAGTATTAGTGATACATTTGACAAAGTTTGACCCTATAAAGTCTGAGGTCAAGGTCACAGATATTTGAAGGCTTTGATGAATCTTAGTACGATATTCAAAATGTAATATCCATTATACAGACATATGACAACAGGAATTCCGGGATTACAATTTTTACCAGAGTGGCCTCCGAAGGTCAAAGTTTAATGCCACAGAGCAGGTTACAATATCTGTCTTCACGTAACAGGAAAAAAATGGATTTTATTTATCTAGTTAAGGTTATCTAGAGTGTTTTTTTCCTGGCTAACTGTTGCCAATTAAACTAAGTGACTATTCTCTCTCTCTCTCTCTCTCTCTCTTGCTGTTTTCTAGTTAACTGTTACCAATTTAACGAAGTGAATATTCTCTCTCCCTCTCTTTTTATTTTAGTTAAAGTTGCCAATTAAACTAAATAAATATTCATAGTGAATGCTCATTCTCTCTCTCTCTCTCTCTCCCTTTCCGTTTTTTAAGCATAAAATGCGGTGATGAGATTAAAATGTGGAAGTAGTATCGTGGATAGAATGGAGACCAGTTAATGTCTATAATGAGGTATCATTAGTGGTATACGTCTGCACATTAGAACATTTCACAGGTGAATTTAAGGTAGTGTGTGGATTGCACTATATATATATATATATTAATAATATATGTATATATATATATATTATATTATATATATATATATATATATATTTAATATATAATGATATATATATATATATTGCATGGGATATAAAATCCGCGAAGTTCCCTTTATTCACACTACCCTATTTCAGTTTACAGAAGATTACATCTGAACTGAATAGGGCCCATGTGAACCGTTTGATTCATAATTCGTACATGACATATCTATGACTGAGCATATACAGGCGCAACTAACTTTTTGTTTTGTTTTTTTGGAAAATTGCAGATGAAAATAGAGGGTCAGTAAGCGAAAACTAACCGGGATTAATATGTGAATACTCAATAGACCCTCGCTTTCATGCGATGGATTTGTTGCATGCTAATTCGCAACACAACAGCTTCCCATGAATTCATTTCCTGTTTGGTGATTTATCCATTGTATTCCTCACCTGCATTACTAAAGTTTTTATTAACAGTGATTATAGAGCTGATTCTGTTGTAAATCAATGTAAAATATAGGCATATAAAGTGTTTGGAAAGGTAGGCAGTTTTAATGCTTATCCAAGGCGATATTTTTCAGATGTTATGTCCCTGAGGATAAAAAACGACGAATCCCTGAGGATAGAAAACGACAGTCACAGGGAAAAATGTCACAAAAAAAAGTCACATTAATCTTTCCTAGATTGTGACCTTTGCGGCGTGTTAAGTACAAGCCCGTTGGGGACTGCCGTAAAACCATAAACAAATCTCTAAATATCATACAGGTAATGACACCCACGAAATAATAGTCCTACACAACGATCCGGAGAACGCTTGGGACGTCACTATTTTCTGTTGCATTACTTTAATTGCCACCATAAATTAAGGTGACATTTTTTCCTATGACTTTTTTCCCAGCCAAAATTGTGACCTTTTTTCTTGTGACTTTATTACCTGCCACCAGAAAATGCATGCACGTACAGTGCAGTTTTAGAAAACGAACATTTCTTACACCAAGCGATTTCAGCAGTGGGTTTTATACACTTTCGAAAGATTCTGTTATAAAAGTACGGATAATAAACAAAATTATAATACGAGTTACAATCTGTTTACGGATTACCGAATAATACAGAAAAAATAAAGTTATTAGACCTAGGCCTATACCTAGGCCTATGCTTAGGGATTTGACTACTGGGTCCTCTCACTGAAATCCTAAATTAAAATACGGAGTATTTTTGCCTTATTAGATCCGGATACTCATTCCCAATTTTACTTAGAACGTTAAAATGTATTGTAATCCTGAATACAAAGCCTAATGTTTTAATCGAGAGGAGGTTGAAACTGCGGATTAAGCGCCTTTATATAGACCAAGCACAATTTTGCTTTCAAAAGGCTACAAAAACAACAAAAAACGCTGAGATGGTCTCATAAATGTAAATCTGTTGCCACCATAACAACTTGTGTATCTCAACAAAACCCAGCTTTCAATTAATAATATAAACAAGAAGGAAATACAATCTCAATTTGAAAGAAATGCTCGTAGTAGACACATAGGAAACAACATATTTACCGAAACTTTTCGTTCTACGCAGCTGGGGTTCGTACATACCATCCAATTGGCCTACGTATCATCCTGTTTGGCAGTTTACGTCACAGACGACAATCCAGAGAGGGAGAGAAATCCAACAGCAGGCGATACATTTTTTTTTCTCGGGAAAGGTGACTGGCCACCTGTAAAGCAGAACAATTGTAAGAGCTTCTATTCACTCCGGCGATGAAAGTCGCTAGGTCTGTATTTACCTCTGTCTCCGTCCGCTAGGAAATGGCGTTAGTGTGATAAATGGTGTACTGAAGATCTACTTCGTGTGAACGGGTGGTGGTTATTTGTCCCTCCTGTTCGTACATGGTGTTACGTTGGGCCAGCCGTGTTCTGGGTGTTACTGGAGTTTTGTCTGCAAGGTATTTACTATCGGTTAATGCTGAGTGATTATAACTAAAGTGGACGGAGTTTGTTGTTTACTACCATGTAACATTTTTCTTTACAACGAAATCAGACTATCCGTTCTATATCGAAGTCTTGTGTTTTCAGACGCGAATAGTTTTTAACGTAATCTTTGCAAATAGTTAATGAAGACCTGGGAAACTTCCCGTAAAGTTACTCGTGATACTTGGAAGGTTATGAATTAATAGAAAGTGTTTATGAACGCTAGATTTGAGGTCCTTTGTGTAGACCGTTGATTAGCGTAATATAACTTTCTAAGTTTCTCATCAAAGTCAAATCATGGCCGTAGGTATTCAAATTAAGTGAAATTTCAAAAGTTCTAAGGTATTTTAGTTAACACTAGAGATAGATGGGATTCATATATGAATAACTTGTCTATTCAGTAATATCTAATAAGTGACTTATTTACACGGCTATTCAGTTATATCTGATAAATGGTTTGTTTACATGGCTATTCAGTACTATCTAATACATGACTTTTTTACGGGTGAGTAGCGTTAACTTTGAGGTAACTTGGTATACGAAGACTCTACAGAAATCTACGCTGTTTCATCAAATATGCCACTCATATAAGTGTCCTTGGATTAAGCAAGTCTTAAAATTTAAAGTTTTGGATTATGTAAGGTATTTTTTTAGGCCTTTTAAATATACATTGCTCTAACTTGACTAACTATTGACTCTTATCTTGAAGTTGGTATAAAACTCCAGTCCCTAACAGCCAGTAACTTGTTTAACAACTGTCTTGAATTTTATGAAATTGGAATATTAGTTTACTTGGAGTGTTAAAGTTTCAAGATGACAACATGTATTAGTCTTTAATAGCTTTTAATCTGTTTTAGCCTAATTTATTTTAGGTTTAAAGAGAAAACAAATTTATTTTACCTTGGTTTATTGTTCATGTTATGGCAGATGTTTTATCATAATTTTAAGTACTTTTATAAATTTAACAAATGGGGCCACCTTTGTTGGGGTGACTGTGCTGCTGCGGGAAAGGTGGCCCCAGGACTATACATGGTAAACTTAGGTCTACCATGTATAGATCCGCTTTTTTTAGAGTTTAATAATTTTCTTTAGAGATTATCATACTGATGTTTCTTGCAATGTAAGTTTTTTTAGATAAGGGTTGAGGCCCAGTTTATTTTTTAGATAGGGGGTTGAGGCCCAGTTTTTCTTTTTAGATAGGAGGTTGAGGCCCTTTTTTTTTTTTTTTTTTTTTTGTTTTTTTTTTTCTGTGAAAAGGTCCAGTTTTTTTTAGGTCGGGGGTTGAGGCCCAGTTTTGTTTTTGTTTGATAAAGGTCCGAGCTTTTTTTTTTTTTTTTGTTAAGGTCCAGTTTTTTTTTTTTAGGTAGGGGGTTGAGGTCCAGTTTGTTTTGAGATATGGGGGTTGAGGTCCAGTTTGTTTTGAGATATGGGGGTTGAGGTCCAGTTTGTTTTGAGATATGGGGGTTGAGGTCCAGTTTGTTTTGAGATATGGGGGTTGAGGTCCAATATTGTTGAAAATGGGGTTGGGGGCCCAGTTTTGTAAGGGGTTGGGTTAGTCCTGTTTTGTTAGGGACCTACAACTTATTGTGGGATCCAAATTACATTATATCCAGAAATTAATTTCTAATCACCAGAAATAAATTCCTGATCTCATTTTTGTCCATATTTAACTTACCAAGTTTCATAACTTTTTTTAAGTTTTAACATAATCACTAAACGTCATCTTTCTAGTTTAGTTCCTCGGGATGTATATCGTAGTCTTGCTGAGCTTGAAAATACTGTAGTACATTGTTGTCGCAAGTTAAAACCCATATCTATTTAGCTGTTTTACTCCTTAAGTGACAAACTGCTCAAGGGGGTCTTACGTATTTGTTTTTTATTTATTTTTAGTTGTTGCCTAACTGGTCAATGAACTTGAGAAGAATGATAATCACGGTTAGGATTTATTTGGCCTCGGCATGATATTAAGTGGTTTGCTTAATAAACAAAGGCTGAGTAGTCTGATATTTATTACAAGGGTGTGAGAAGCGAGTACGATGTGGCTGTTGCAATAAAATTGTAGTAAGCGCAAAGGTTTTTTTTTAATGGTTCTTGTTTTGTGATGTAGAGGATGCCGTTCCATGAATGCAGCTCATAACTGTTGGGCAATTATGTATGTTAATAGCTAGTTTAAATGGAAAAGCATTCTGTCCAGGCTTGGTTTTTGACGTGGGTGTGGGGCGTTCCGAGGCCAGATATGCTTTTTCAGTTCAGTCCCTGATAGATGTGTAAATTTTGTGTGTGGAAATCTTTAATATTTATATATAAATAGCTTTCTCTAATTTCTCTTACCAATTATTTGACAATGTAATGACTGCACAGAAAAATCTTGGCGTTTTGTATGTGAATTAGTTTTTTTTATATGCCTCGTGTTTAAAATTCTGCATTTTGTCAAAAGGGGTGTAAAGTAATCGTACCATACGAGGGTTATAAATCGTACCATACGAAGATTATAAATCGTACCATACGAAGGTTATAAATCGTACCATACGAAGGTTCTAAATCGTAGAAGTTTTCAAAGGTAAATGATTGATTAGTAATAAGGGTTTCGCAGTTTGCACGGGATCTTAATGAAACTTTAATTTTACTTCAAACTGAACTTCCAGTGTGATTGGTTCGCATACCTTGGAGCCGGTAATCTATCTGTAACAGCTGTTGGGCCTGATAGTTGTGGAAGGTGTAAATAGTTTTGAGAATGTATGGAAATTTTTAATTAATATATAAATAACTGTCACTTTTAATTTCTCTATCCTTATGTCACTTTTAATTTCCCTAGCCTTAATTTGACTTGAGTTTCATGGGTGCACAAAAAAATAAAATTGTTTTGCCTAATCCTTAATTTCACATGTGTTTAAAGGCTGCACAAAAAAATTAAATTTTTTTTTTACTTATCCTTAATTTGACTTAGTTTAATGGCTGCACAAAAAGAATAATTTTTTGGCCTTATCCTTAATTCCACTTTAGTTTAATGGCTGCACACACACAAAAAAACTTTTTTGCCTCTGCCTCAAAGTGGAATAGCTGTCCTCAATGATGAAAGGGAGGTCTTTGATTTCTAGTAGTTACCAAATTACTCATTGCCAATTGAAAATACCTTTGCTTTCATGCAACATGTGGGGATCCTCAATGGAACATTCGTGGTATCTTAGGCCCCGTCCACACGGTCGAGCTTTGGTCGACGAACTTTGTCCGATGTGACGTCAAAAGCGGAGAAACAGCGAGAAAAGTCAGAACTTTGCCGCGGTTTCTCCGCTTCTGACGTCACATCGAACAAAGTTCGTCGAGCAAAGCTCGGCCGTGTGGACCGGGCCTTAGTTTTTGGTCTATAAACAGATTTTCAAGACATGAAACATGTAGGGTGATGGTATGACCTTGGTACCTTTGTTAGAACTAATTGCCTGAAAAGTTAAAAAATGGAGAGACTTGTACATAGGGAACAATGGGATATTTAAAATTGAAAGCCTTTTCTAGAAGGTTCGGTAAAGTAGAGAGTTGTCCAAATTGAGAGATGATCATTTGTTGAATGGGTTCTAGAGGTGGTGCGTAAATTACTCTAGAATGCTCGAAGTTCCAGAATGAAAAGCCACAGATATTAAGAGCTTATTCTGTTATCTTGAGGATTAAAAGACGAGGTGAAATTTTCTTGTTTCTCTTCCTTATTTTTGATATATGGTTAGTCTTATCACTCTAAATATTTTTAATATTATTGCTAGTCAACTTCATTTAATTATAAAACTAGGAAAAATTAAAAAGGTAGAATGTAAAATTTTGGGAATAGCACGGCCATTTCGGTTATTTCAAAGCTAAACTGAAGTTTGTAATTAAATATGTATCCATTATGCTGAAATTACAAGACAAAAACAAAGATTACTATTGAGGAAGGCATATTTGTAATATATATATATATATATATATATATATATATATATATATATATAATATATATATAATAATATATATATATTATTATATTAATTAATTATATTAATTTAAATATATATATGTATATATATATGTATATATATGTATACACACTTGTGTATATGCATTTATATACACGTGAATGCATACAATCATAAAATAGAAGAGCCTTTAGGGGGCGGCGACAGCCGATTTTCGAGAAATTGTCGATTTTTAGTTATTGGTGGATTTGAAAACTTGATCATCTAAATAAAGAAGTCCTGAAGTATTACTACACACATAAAAAAGGTTTATTTTACATATTTGTTCAACGCATCTACTGGCCTGTGAGTGGCACTGAGCGAATAATTTTCGCAAAATGTCTATTGACTTGTAGGTGGAAGTGAGAAATATACTTTTCGCTCCTATTAGAATACACATTATCTACAACAAGAAAATTGGCTCTCAAAAATATCGTAGAGCAAATAAGTATCTTTGTACCTTTATATCGCCTCGTGAATCTGACACTGAGCGACAAACTGTCACTCAATGTCATTGATTGAAAATATTGAATAATAGAAAGTTGAGAAATATACGTTAGTGTCCCACTAAAATTACCCATTTTCTTCAATAAGGGCTCGTACGTTCTGTACAAAAAATATTAAACCATTGATATAATTATCTATATATTGATATTTTGAGCTCGTCATCGTCGTATCACGTGTACTGTCGGGAATTTTCTCCGTCTTTTATTATTTTTGTTCTGATTCGTGCCCTGATGTTATGGGCCGATGACAAGGCCTTGAGGAGGCGCGCTCTCTAAAACTATCCGGGTGGAATTCAATAAAATTTGGTCAACAAAATAGTTTTATTACAAAAAATAAACATTTGAACACATTAACAACACTCCGAACATGAATGAAAGAGCATCACGGGCGGCTAAGCCAATGTGCATTAAGAACCAACACTGATATTGACGTTACTTGCAAAATTCCACTGCACACGCAGTTTCTTACTACTCTCATTAATTCAATTCAAGGAACCTGAAAGCTCTCATGGCTTTGTTACGTGGTAGCCCTTAGGGTCTTTGATATCATGTGCTTGAAAAGCACTAAGTCCACGACTGAACGAAAAAACATAATAAATCGAGACCCATTTACTCTAAATCACAAATAAATGATATTCTTACACTTGCAGCTTTCGTTTGCTGCGCAAATCAAGTCCCTCATCGCAGGGATGACTCATCTATACATGGATAAAGATAACTTACAGTTACAACGGAATTCAACCTGGCATGGCAATGGCTGGGAGCCGGAGAATCGAGAGACACACAAATATCACGGTACTTAGGACGTTCAGGACTAGGGCAGGAATGAGGCGTCGCTTCGCCCTACTTCAAAGGAAACCTACGCTTTCCCGCGTAAACTACAGAATCCTTGTAATTTAGGCGGGAATCATCGCTTATTTAGGCATTACGGAGATCAATGAATCTACTTTACTTGTGAATGGGAAGAATGACAGTTAATTTATCATCTGGGATCAATGAATTGACTCAAAGTTCTGGCTGAAGGCCGTAATCTGCAAATTCTTGAATGGCTACGGAGTCCTTGGCTCCAAACCTCTACATAGACAATTTAGCTCGTACTAGGGAATAGCAAATCATATTCATTAATGAAAATTCATAGCGTCTTCATTACTATAAGACGCGCTCCTTCCCCGCCAGGCATTTAAGAATTACGTCTTAACTCTGTCGTGTATTGGACAGCTTTCTGCTCAATGAATTGCCCGCGAGATCCCTCAGTCTTGCCCCAATTTAACGCAACACTTGTGAAGTTAAATGGTGGGGACTTCGAATAATCAGTTCGAAATTCCCGACATACTCCACACCCGAAGTATGGGGCGTTGAAATGTTGGACAATTCAGGAAAGACTGAGCTCAGGGGGGGAGTAATTACTCCTATACTACTCAGTCAGGCTCGCTGCGTAGCGCTCCACAGCGACTCTAACAGAGTACACAAAATACATGACATGGCAAAGAAAAATACATCAATATTACATTCGCGGTAATCAATGTCACACAAATACAAATAAAATATCAATGGCAGATATATATATATATATATATATATATATATAGATATATATATATATATTTTATATATATAAATATATATATATATAAATTACCCATACACATAAGGTAGACATGAATCAGCAATGGGCCTGCAATAAGATCAAAAGCAAAATGGAAAATCACAATCAAGGAAACATTAATATTCACTCTCATAAGGCAATCTGCCTTTACTCAATCAATGGCATGAAAAAGGAAACAGTCATGTATGTACAACGTTGTATGCAACAAGCATAGACTTTAGGCACTCGCCTCAAAATGCAATATAACATGCAAGAGAAACTTCTATATTAGGCTCTTCACCTTCAACTAACGCTTCTATAAATCAATATGTTAATAGGAACACTCATAAGGCACTCTGCCTTCAACATTCTTCATGCAACACGCATGTTATTCTAGGCTACTCGCCTTCAATAATCAACAAGCATAATCAGATTGACAGGCCATTCGCCTTTAAGGAAACATAGATTACAACTGATTCAGTATGTACTCTTTCACGGGACACGTGCCCTCAAAACTCTTTAACTTCTGTATAAGAAGTACTCATTACTCATATACATTTTGGTAATTTACCTGCAGGGTGGGGGCTATCTCCGCACAACGCTCGACTTGTTTGCACAAGAGGGGGCTCCCACTACCTTACGCTAACCCGACGCACTTCCATCCTCTGAGGATTCAACTCACCTACACTTCCTTGGGTCCACCCTCCCTGGCTACCTGAATAAGGGACCTTCCAGTTTTCTTTCACTGTATCTAGCTATAACTTAGATATAGTCGCTTTCCATTAAGCGCTTCATTAACTCGCGCTGCTTAGCAGCAGCCTTTCACAAAGTGCGTGCGAAACGTCTTTGTCCGCCTAGCTGAACGTCAACGTCGCTACCACTCGATACCTCAGTATCATTCACTTCAGCGCATTGGTATCGCTCGAATCGTTACCACTATCGTCAGTGTCTTCTACGTCACTCAAGACCTTTGTGGCTGGTTGTTCGGATGTTGCAGCCAGTGCCATCCCTTGGTCGTCCCCAGATGTCACAACATTTCCTGGAACACCTACTGCTGGGCTGTACGCTCCCTCGTCTCGGACCTCTTCGTTGCCGTCGTCGTCACGCACCATCTCCTCCGTTGCACCATCAACATCGTCTAGCCGTTTGTCTCCAACGCCATCATCGTCATCTGAGGGGGCAAGTTCCAGGGGGACCAAGTGGCTGACAGCACACAGGGACTCAACATCTTCGAACAATACCTTGGCCGAACGCACGACACCGTCGTCGTCCGGGTACGTCTCCACGACGCGTCCAAGGGGCCACGTTGCCCGCTTTTGATTTTCTTGCTTTACAAACACGATGTCTCCGGGGTGCGCTTGATGGGTTCCCCAGACTGACAACTGTGTCGGGCTCTTAGGGCACTTAGGTACTCCTTCCTCCACCTCTCCTGGAAGGCTTTCAAAGTGTCTGTTAGCTTTAGATATCAATCCCGTAGCCTCCGGGAGGTGAAGGTAGCATTAAGGTCTTCATCTGGCAAAACAGGTGCCATTAAGTTAATTAAGTGACCTCACACTAAATGAGAGGGGGTGAGGACCTCGTCCTCGCACTTGTCACCACTGTACATCAACGGCCTATTATTAACTACCGCCTCCGCCTCTTTCACTACAGTTAATACGTGGGCCTCCGGCAGATACTTTCTCCCGAGGGCAATCTGAAGGGCACACTTCGTAACACCAATCAGACGTTCGAAAAATACTGCCTTTCCACGGTGCACGGGGGGTTTGAAATCGCCATTCTATGCCAGTCCTCCTCAGTAACTGCTGGACTTCATCCTCTTCATAAAGTCCCTGAAGGAGGTTGCTGGCCGAACGTTTGGTGGTTATCAGAAGTGATTAAGGTCGGGGCTCCATGCGTAGCACTGAATCTTCGAAGAGCTAGAACAAATTCCTCCGCTTCCAAGGAGGGGCAGAAATCTAAATATACGGCCCTGGTGGCCATGCACATCACGATGAGGATATAGCCTGGTCGCGTTTCTGTTTGTATGGCCGCGGTGTGGTCCACGCTGACTGCGGCAAATGGTTTCTGCAAGGTGATCCTTTCCTTTGGTAGGGGGGGTGGTGGTGGTTGTCTCATCAGCGGTTGGAAGGCTAGCACGCACTCTGGACACTTCTGTACAACTTGCTTAGCAATAGAACTCAGGCCCGGCGTCCAGCATTTCTGTCGAAAAATCGCCATTAGCGTATTGACATTACAATGGAGGTGCAAACAATGCAAATACTTTAAGTATGCTCTGACTAAGTGTCCCTTAGCAGGCAAAAGAATCAAATGTTTCATCTCTTCAATTTGGGACACTCGTCCCCTAGTGCAAATCAATTTATCTACTATAATTAAATTTCATTGACTCACAAAATTCAATATCTCACGAGGGGGTCTGACCTCACCCTCCAAATATGCATACACAGTAGGTGAATAGAATCTTTGCTCTAATAAGACAAGAGCTCAAAAAGGATCCCTTTTCACTTTTGCAAACTTTAACACTAATCTGGTTACTCTAATCAAAATTCGGAACTCAACCTCCCTGAGTAGTAGTTCCCATATCCCTCCTGGGGGAATAGACCTTGTTTCTTCCCTCAGTTCCTGCACCGCCGCTACCACGGTTCTGATATTCGTTAGATCTGCCTCTTTGAAAGGAACAGGCTCTCCTGGGATTCTCAAGAACTTTGGACCCTGGCGCCAAAGAGGGTTCTGCTGCAATTGCTGGATTGTTGCGCCCCTAGACAAGACATCAGCAGGATTCTGTTTGCTGGGCACATACTTCAATCTGAAATCACAAATCTGGTGGAGAAAAACAACTTCCGCCACACGGTTAGATATAAAGATATTTTTGTTGTTTTTGGTATCCGGGGATGCCACCCAGGCTAATGCAACTTTGCTATCTGACCAGATACTAATCTCTTGTGGCTCTATTAGCCCTTTAATCGTTTTCGCTAGCCTACAACCTAGCAGCAAAGCTAAAAGTTATCATTTAGGGATAGTGATTTTGAGCATCCCTTTCGGAGTGATTCTCATTTTGCTGGTGAGTAATCTTACGTTACTTTCTTTATCTCTGACATACGCTACAGCACCGTATGCCCTACTACTGGCATCGGTGAATATATGGAGTTCGGATCTTCTGACTCCTGCCGCTCTAGGAAATGTTAAATCACTGACTGATTTCAACTCTGCTAACAGTTCTCGCGCTTCTTTAGCCTTTTCCTTACATAACACGTCATCCCATCCAATCTCTTGTTACCAAAGTTGTTGGAGAAACAGCTTTCCCCTAACAAATAAAGGACTGACTAGACCTAGCGGATCGTAAATTGACACTAGCAAAGATAGTACCCTATGTTTCGTAGGTACCCATCCCTTCCCCAATTCATGAATCCTCTCACTCTCTTTCACACACAGACAGTCGACGTCTCGAGCTCATCTCAGCCCGAGCACGCTCACATTCACAGGTTCTTTCCACTCTCTCTCGCTATCGAAGGCTATACTGTTCGTTGCCCACCCTTCTAACGGCATTCTGGCCCTATCCAAAATTGCATGGACAGATTCTTGTTCTTTTTTCATCTCATCCAGACTTTCAAAGGTACTAACATAGTTATCAACGTAAAATGACTTGCTTAATTCAGGTCTTCCTTCTAAACTAAAATGATGACTCAATACTTGTATATATATATATATATAATATATATATATATACTATATATTATATATATATACTAATATATATATATATATATATATATATATATATATATATATATATATATATATATATATATATATATATATATATATATATATATATATATATATATATATGATATATATATATATATATATATATATATATATATATATATATATATATATATATATATATATATATATATATATAAATATATATATATATATATATATATATATATATATATATATATATATATGTGTGTGTGTGTGTGTGTGTGTGTGTGTAATAATTACATTATCATATACAGATAAACCCACGACCTAAGGGGTCATTGGTGAATTAGGAGCGCCCTACGTGACCATAAATAAGACAACAAGATGTGAAAACTGGACCACGCTGTGCAATGCTTGCAGTAGCCTGGTTTGCGTTTGCATGTCTAATCATTTATGTAGTTTGTCAACAGATCACAACACCTTCCATGGGAAGCGGTTGACCTGTTAACCCGCAGCGGAAACTCATGACTTCCGAGCCGGCAGACTACGTATTCATTTTGTTCTAATTATAATCAATCGCTGAGATAGCTAGTGTTCCGCTATCGACACGATGCCCCTGTATTACTAGTTCTCTTCTAGTTACTCAACGGAGCGGTCACCCGACCAAAGCATCTCTCTACTCCAGTGATGGAGCTAAGAAATAAAGTTGTTAAAATGTATACTTCCTCCGTTTGAGTCATCTCCCTTATTCTAAAGAAGAATCAACTCTACTAGATATCACGCAGACAAGAAGGGAAGTAGAACCACAATGCTTACGAACAACAGTCGTAAGAAAAGACATACAATCTGTCACTGTCTCACACCATTATACTAAGTGGACAAGCGGGAGATAAGATATGGTGGCAGCCTAAATCTACAATTACAAAAGAACCATATACGTTTGCCGAAGAAATGTATCATCGAACACCAGCTATAAATCAATAATAAACTGAGGAAACGGGATCTTCAATCAACATGCAACTGTAAACATCCAATGAATACAAAGATATGTCCTTCATCGAGACGAATTCGAGCATCAACATCGACGTTTAGTGAACGACTTTCATCACATATCTCCAAGGATCACACCGAACGTGAAGCAGCATCGGGCCATCAACGGGAAGAGAAGCAACCATCATAGAAAACAACGCACGATCACAAGCAAGGACGAAGAGATTAGGTCAAGAGGAGACAACGCGAGAGCGAGAGAGAGAGAGAGAGGCTGTGACGTCATCACGACATCGACGGCTTCCTGCGATGCGAGAGAGAGAGAGAGAGGCTGTGACGTCATCGGAACGTCAACATTCTTTCCGCATATATACCAAAGCTAAGTACATTCTTTATCCATTCAGGTTTTTTCAGTGAAGTGTTTTACATCACGAGTCGATCGTCCAGTATTCCTGGGGTGAGTTATCCGCAATCTTAATCTTAATTCATTACAGGAATCAATCTTCAACTACGAGTTCTTGCCCGCAGATTCTTTTTTTCTCGTTGTTGCTAATCGCTTTTTCTTCCAGGAGTTCTCCGGAAAATATCTTTATCACATTATCTGTATTAATATTATCTTTTTTGGGCAATTTTCCTATTATTTGCAACACATTTTTAGTTTATATTGCATATGCGTTTACGCAGTGGTCGTGTGTACTCTTATAGATATTTTGATAGGATCGCAAGGAATGGTAGTGATAAGAAAAAAGTAAAAGTTAACATGGCAACTACTGTGGCTGGTTCTTCCGCACCGGGTAACCCTAATCCCGTGGTCACTCTCGTCAGTGCGAGGTCAGCAAAAGTCCCTTTTCAAGGTCGGGTCAATGGGTTCCTGCCTCAAAACGT
>NC_061094.1:44974894-44994894 GCF_015104395.2 Macrobrachium nipponense
TGAGTGGGACTTCTATAGTATATTGTATTCGCTTTATTTATAGTCTTCTTGATAATGTATGGTGGGTAAAGCAGTTGTATTAGGTGTTGGCGGATCGTGTTGAATTCTTTTTCTACGTACCCATTTGAACATATTCTAAGCCCACTGAAGAATAGGTTGCACCCGACCACGATCTATTCCTCAGGGGGCTTAGAGATCGGACGACATCGACGAACTAATCCTTAGGTCGCTCCTCAAGCATGTGTCCAAGAACATCCGACCAGTGGACGAGTCGCCAGACGGGAGTTAATGAGGCCAGAATCACCAGGGAATAGTTTAATTTCCACCTTTCCTGGGTCACCAACAGAGACCTACTGCCACAACTATAATGGTTTTGCATATATACTCTTGTTAGACACCCTATGTCCATATTTTACCAGCGATCAGGAGCACAGAAGGAAGTACTCGAAATATGTGGTTGCAACGATAAAATCGTGTTTTATGGATCTTTTATCTTCATATTATACCGTTGTATTACAGTAAAAATGACATTCATATATATATTTATATTCATATATATATTTATATATATACGTGTGTGTGTTAATATATATATATATATATATATATATATATATATATATATATATATATATATATATATATATATTTATATATTTATATGTTATATGTATAGGTATATATATATAATATTATATATATATAATATATATATTATATATATATATATATATATATTATATATATAATATATACAGGAGCGCAGACATAAGAGGTTCAGGAGGTCCATTGATACTAAAGATGAAGGCCAAGATTATTATAAAAACGTTTCGCACATTAACTTTGTGCATCTTCAGTCTGTAAAAAGAGAAATGCATATATTACTAAAAACAGGATTCACAATAGTATTCATTAAATGCAATAAAATATAAATAGTTAAAAAGAGAGAAGAACCACTGAGGTACCAACCGACTAGAATGGAAGGAAAGCAAGGAATGATTTTTGAGAGCCAGGTCCAAGACGTTGACTATGCCAGATGTAGAGGTGAAGCCGAGGTGTTGTTATTCAATGGGGGAACCAGCCTTTTAATAATTAAAGATTCCAAGGTAGTTAGGTGGTCCGGGTCTTTAGTATAACCTATTATCGAAAAGTGCTGTTTTGATACATTTATTTTGCATTTGGTGGCATGATTCTTGATACTAGAAAATTCAGGATTACTAATTCTTTGACCTGTTCTATAGCTGAAACCCATATGGCTACAATATCTCATCTGCAGTAATCTTCGAGTCGATCCCACGTAAGTTGCAGGGCATCCTGCGCATTTGAATTTGTATACAACGTTCGATCTCATGAAGTCCTGCAGACGATCTTTGAAATTAAAAAGCGAGCCAATTTTGCAAGGATTGTTTGAGATGAGTTTAATTTTGAGATAAGGAATTTCTTGTTCTATTATTTGTGAGAGTCTAAGAGAAAACTTCGAGTCTGTTATATATGGAATCGATGCATACATCAGTTTTTTTGGGACATCCATTAGCGGAGGAGGCGGTTGGATATAGTTACCTACTAATTTGTTAATTATGTTATATACAATGTCTTTGGGATAGGAGTTTTTTTTGAAAAAAAGGTTATTAAAAAATTCCATTTCGTTATGAAAATTTGCCAGTTGGATGAATATTTCAAAGCTCTATAGACCAGTGTGTATATGGTATTAGTTTTAAAGGTTTTCTGACAAGAACTATAGAAGTTATTGGCTAATCCCGTGAACGCCTGCAGTATATCGAAAAAAGGCGTTCACGGGATTAGCCAATAACTTCTATAGTTCTTGTCAGAAAAACCTTTAAAACTAATACCATATACACACTGGTCTATAGAGCTTTGAAATATTCATCCAACTGGCAAATTTTTCATAACGAAATGGAATTTTTAATAACCTTTTTTCAAAAAAACTCCTATCCCAAAGACATTGTATATAACATAATTAACAAATTAGTAGGTAACTATATCCAACCGCCTCCTCCGCTAATGGATGTCCCAAAAAAACTGATGTATGCATCGATTCCATATATAACAGACTCGAAGTTTTCTCTTAGACTCTCACAAATAATAGAACAAGAAATTCCTTATCTCAAAATTAAACTCATCTCAAACAATCCTTGCAAAATTGGCTCGCTTTTTAATTTTCAAAGATCGTCCTGCAGGACTTCATGAGATCGACGTTGTATACAAATTCAAATGCGCAGGATGCCCTGCAACTTACGTGGGATCGACTCGAAGATTACTGCAGATGGAGAATATTGTAGCCATATGGGTTTCAGCTATAGAACAGGTCAAAGAATTAGTAATCCTGAATTTTCTAGTATCAAGAATCATGCACCAAATGCAAAATAAATGTATCCAAAACAGCACTTTTCGATAATAGGTTATACTAAAGACCCGGACCACCTAACTACCTTGGAATCTTTAATTATTAAAAGCTGGTTCCCCCATTGAATAACAACACCTCGGCTTCACCTCTACATCTGGCATAGTCAACGTCTTGGACCTGGCTCTCTCAAAAATCATTCCTTGCTTTCCTTCCATTCTAGTCGGTTGTACCTGCAGTGGTTCTTCTTCTCTTTTTAACTATTTATATTTTAATTGCATTTTAATGATACTATTGTGAATCCTGTTTTTTAGTTTTTAATATATGCATTTCTCTTTTTACAGACTGAAGATGCACAAAAAAAAAGTTAAGTGTGCGAAACGTTTTTATAATAAATCTTGGCCTTCATCTTTAGTATCAATGGACCTCCTGAACCTCTTAATATATATATATATATATATATAATATATATATATATGAATAACTTGATCACGAAGTATATAAAATGTGATGCTATGTATAAATAAAGGTTTTTTGCCACGAAGGAAAAAATGAAAAAGCGAGATAGGCAAGTACTTTCGGTCCTGTTGGGACCCTTTACTGAGGCAAACTGATTTTACAGAGAACAACATAGTCAAAAGAAAGCTTAATATACAAACTGACACTACTAGATTAGTCAGCAATAAGGGCGATTTTCACTCTACAGAAAGGAGGAGCCGCCTGAGGGAAGCCACACCTTGAAGGATACGCACATAAACAAGTGATTTTCCCAGAAAACAGTACACTTTTGAAAAAACACGGGAGCATATACAATTTAATGTCATGAATTTTTACACAAATTTTCCCCCCAAAAAATTATTATTAATGAAAAGACGAAAGAAAATATAAATATATATATATATATATATATATATATATATATATATATATATATATATATATATATATATATATATATATATATATATATCGAGCACGAGAAAGAGAGAGAAAATATCGAACCAGAGAGAGAGGAGAGAGAGAGAGAGAGAGAGAGAGCCGAGAGAGAGAGAGACGAGAGAGAGAGAGAGAAATGATAACTATATACATGTGGGACTAATTCATTAGTTAAGGTCCTTCATAAACATCTTACAAATATATGGGTCCAAATGGTACATTCCCAGACTAAGATTTAGGTTGTTTTTATTAGTGATTTGTATAATTGCCGATTCCAGTAAATTTCTTGAAACATAATCATTAGATCTAGCAATTACCGAGGTATCACCCAATTAATACAATGAGATTTTTCACTTAGATGGATAAACTGCATTTGAAGTCTGGGCTGTTCTAACTGAATACATAAGTTGCTTAATATGTACACATAAATTTTTACTTGACTGACCAACGTAAAACGATGGGCAATCCTTACAAGGAATTTTGTAAATGATGTTGTTATTTGTTACGGGACTATTCTTAATTAGCATATCTTTAATGGTATTGTTATAAGAGAACACTACATTAACATTAAACGATTTAAATATTGATTTTATGGTTTCAAATCCACGAAAATAAGGTAAGCTAAGTACATTTTTAGGGATTTCTTTTTCAATAATAGCAACACTATAAAACTTTTTGTGAGCTTTTTGATAACATAAATCAATTAAATGAGGTGGGTAGCAGAGATCATTTCCTATCTTTTTTTATGTATTCTATTTCTTGGTCCAGATATTGTGGACTCGTGATACGCAAAGCGCGTAGGAACATAGAAGAAAAAATTGAAATTTTAATATTAAGATGGTGGCCAGAATAAAAATGTACATATGTTAAATTATTTGTGGGTTTTCTATAAATACTGAATTTGCATTGGAAAGATTCTCTATATATTAATACATCTAGGAAAGGGATGACATTGTTATTTTCAATTTCAACAGTGAATTTTATGGATGGCACCAAATTATTCAATTAGACAGTAAATCATTTACATCGATACCACCAGGTAAGACTACAAAGATATCATCGACATATCGGTACCATTTTAAGGGGATAAGAGTGATATTCGGGAGGTGTTGTATCTCAAAAAATTCCATATATAAGTTTGAAAGGAGAGGTGATAAAGGGTTACCCATGGCCATACCAAATATTTGTTGGTGATATTCTCCATTAAAAATAAATCTGCAATCACAAATACATAACTTAATTAAGGAAATTATGTGACTAACGGATATAGGCAATTCATGTAGTACAAGTTCATTACTTGAATATTCCAGCACAGAGTCAATAGGGACTTTTGTAAACAAAGAACATACATCAAAACTGACAAAAATATCGCTAGGGTTTAGTACAATGTTATTTAATTTTTCCACAAGATCTAGAGAATTCCGGATGTGTGAATTAGATACAGTTCCTAGTAGCGGGGATAACAGTTTAGTAAGATATTTAGATAGGTTATAAATAATTGATCCTACAGTACTAATAATTGGGCGCATAGGTTTGTTTTCCTTATGAAGGACCTTAAAATAAATGAACAACTAATAAATTAGTCCCACATGTATATAGTTATTATTTCTCTCTCTCTCTTCTCTCTCTCTCTCTCTCTCTCTGGTTCGATATTTTCTCTCCCTCTTTCTCATGCATGCAACATTCCGACCCATCCACAGTGTGCTGAGGTAATACAAGATTTGAGAAAAGATACAAGAATTTTTTGTTCAACATGTCTATCATGGATAGACAATGTTATTAAATCAAGATTGAATGTACAAATAGTTGAGGATGAAAGAAGAGGAAGAGGAAGAAGAAGAAGAAAAAGAAGAAGAGGAAAACGGAAGAGAAGTAAACAAAAATGAAATGACAGAAAAAAATAAGGAAAACAAAGAACAAGATAAAAGTATGGATGCAGAGATACTCATTGATACTACATATGAGGCAATAAAGCAGCATACCTACGAAGAAATAAATTACGATATGACAACAGAAAAGCAAATCCCGAAGAGGCTCTACCCAGATCTATACAATGACGGGAAAGAGGAAAAAATAGACAAGAAAGACAAAATCTGCAACCTTTTGAAAAGAGGGAATTGCAGATTTGGAGAAAGATGTTACTACAAACATCCTAAGATATGTCAAAACTATGAAATATATGGTAAATGTGCATACTTAGATGGATATGGGGATGATTGCAGAGATCTGCATCCAAATATTGTAAAAACCTAAAAAAGGAAAAGGGATGTAAGTTCGACAAAAAATGCAAATATATGCACCCTGTAGCCATGAATCATAATCAAATAAATAACCAACCAAGTAATAAAATCCAAAATAAGAAAGAAACAATAAAGAGAGAAATCAAGAATATCAGGTAAAAGAGAAAAGCAAACCACCAATGAGATATGCAGAGGGTGTCAGCAAAAAAATATTCAAAGCATCAGCTCCGAAATTATACCCAAGAGATAATAACTGTATTTATTATGCAAGAGGATATTGCAGAAACGGAGAAAATTGCAGATTCACACAAAATGAATAATTATGATGAAGGAAGATCAAATATTATGAAAAAGTTGGATTTTTTAATGTCCAGAATTTCTGAAATGAAAAAAGAACAACATACCAGAACAGGAAAGAGACATGGGAAAATCCTTATTACTACCAGATTTAAATGAAGGAGAAAACACGCAAACCATCATAGTGAATAATGCGCAGGGTTTAGTTACGAGTAACTCAAAAAGAAAATAGAGTACTTAGAAGAACTAACCCAAAATGAAAAGAAAATAGATATAATGAATATAAGTGAAACCTGGTATTCCCAAGAGACTGGGAATGATGATCAAATAAAAGGGTTCCAAACTTATAGATCAGATAGAAAAAATAGGAATCAAGGGGGAACCGCAATATATGGGAAAGACAAAAAACAAGGAAAAATATATGAGAAATATAGTAACTCAGAATGTGAACTAATAGCGGTAGAATTTGAATCTGAAAAATTGATGAACATAGTAATATATAGACCTCCTAATACTAAAGAGTTTGACTTAATAATTGAAAAAAAATTGGATGATATATGTAGAAATCACAAGGACTGGACTATTCTCCTATCGGTGACTTCAACTTTCCCTTTTCGTAGAATGGAAAGAAAGAATAGGAGATTGTGGTTGTACTTATACATATAAAAAAGAGAGTAATAGTAGTGCAGAAGATAAGAGGCAATTTGAAAAGCTATTAGATATGCTACTAGAATACAACATTCAACCAAATAAACAAATCACCTGCCAACAAGAAAGGAAAATACTTTAGACCTAGTATTTGTGAACGAGATGAATTATGTTAAAGAAATAATAGTTTATAATGCGAATATTTCAGACCATAATGTCATAGAATTAACAGTTTCATTCCAAAGCAAGTGAAAATAGAGATAAGCAAGAAATGAAAAAGTGGGAAGGATATGGAAAATACAACTTCTACAGTAAAAATATAAAATGGTCAGAAATTAATGAAGAATTAAACAAAGATTGGGATAACATTTTCGTAAGTGATGACATAAGGGTAAATACGGAGATATTATATATTGGAGAAAATAGTGGAAAAATATATACCGAAGAAGAAAAGTAAACATCATTCATGCATACCAAGAGACAGAAGGATCTTGTTCCAGAAAATCAGAAAGTGGAAAAAAGGTCTTGCAAAAGAAAAAAATGCATGGAAAGTTTATAGAACTAAAAAGTAAGATAGAAAATGCAGAACAAAAGATTATACAATCAAAAGAAAATGAAAAACGGGACTTGGAAGAAAAAACCCTATTAAATATCAAGAGCAAAACCCCAAAACTATTATACTCATATGCGAAGAAGATGAATAAAGAAGAATAGAAAATAGGCCCTCTGAGAATTGAAGGGAGATTAACGAATGAAAAAAGGAAATTTTGCAACATACTGGCAGAACGATATAAGAGAGAATTCACCCCTAGAATAGATAATGAAAGATAATGATATAGAAGTAAGGATGACAATAGTGAATATTTAGCTGACATAGATATTAATGAAGCTGATATTGTGCAGGCTATTAATGAAATTAAAAATGGAGCTGCTGCAGGGCCTGATGGAATTCCTGCTATTTTGTTAAAGAAAGTAGTTCATTCTATCGCAAAGCCACTTGCAATATTATTAGACAAAGTGTAGATAGAGCAAGATTTATGATGAGCACAAATTAGCATATATTACCCCTACTTTCAAAAGTGGATCAAGACTAGAGGCAAGTAATTATAGGCCTGTGAGTCTAACATCACATATTATGAAAGTGTATGAAAGGGTAATGAAGAAAAATATTATGAACATTTATAAAAAATAATTTGTTTAATAAAGGGACAACATGGTTTCGTACCCGGAAAAAGTACACAAACCCAACTGTTAGTCCACCGTGAGAACATATTCAAAAATATGAAAAAGCGGAAATGAAACAGATTGTGTTTATTTAAGACTTTGCAAAAGCTTTTGATAAAGTAGACCATAATATATTAGCGAAGAAAATTAGAAAACACAATCTCGTGGATAAAGTATGGAAGATTGGTTAAAAGAATTTTTAACAAAAACAACAGAAAACAGGTATAGTTATTGCAAACGACGAGAAATCGGATGAAGTCAAGGTAATAATCCGGTGTGCCGCAAGGTACGGTGTTAGCTGCATACTGTTTGTTATTATGATTGAAGACATAGACAATAATGTGAAGGATTCGGTAGTGAGTAGTTTCGCAGATGACACAAGAATAAGTAGAGAAATTACTTGTGATGAAGATAGGAACGCTCTACAAAGAGACCTTAACAAAGTATATGAATTTGGGCAGAGGGTTTAAATAGGATGGTATTTAACTCTGATAAATTTGAATCAATAAATTATGGAGACAGAGAAAGAAAGCTATATGCATATAAGGGACCTAATAATGAGACCATCACAAAATAAGGAAGCAGTTAAAGACCTTGGTGTATGATGAATAGGAACATGTTATGCAATGATCAAATAGCAACTCTGTTGGCAAAATGTAAAGCAAAAATGGGGAAATGTTGTTACGGCACTTCAAAACAAGAAAGCTGAACACATGATTATGCTTTATAAAACATATGTTCGTAGTCCACTTGAATATTGCAATATGATATGGTACCCACACTATCAAAAGGATATTGCACAAATAGAGAGTGTACAAAGGTCCTTTACAGCTAGAATAGAAGAAGTTAAGGACCTAGACTACTGGGAAAGACTACAATTCTTAAAATTATATAGTCTAGAAAGGAGAAGAGAACGCTACATGATAATTCAGGCATGGAAACAGATAGAAGGAATAGCAGAAAATATCATGGAACTAAAAATATCAGAAAGAGCAAGCAGAGGTAGATTAATAGTGCCCAAAACTATACCAGGAAAAATAAGGAAAGCACACAGGACATTAATCCACTACGCACCAGCATCGATAATGCAGCGTCTATTCAATGCGTTGCCAGCTCATCTGAGGAATATATCAGGAGTGAGCGTAGATGTGTTTAAGAATAAGCTCGACAAATATCTAAACTGCATCCCAGACCATCCAAGATTGGAAGATGCAAAATATACCGGAAGATGTACTAGCAACTCTCTGGTAGACATTAGAGGTGCCTCACACTGAGGGACCTGGGGCAACCCGAACAAGATGTAAGGTCTGTAAGGTAAGGTAAGGTCTCGTGCTCGATATATATATATTTATATTTTCTTTCGTCTTTTCATTAATAATAATTTTTTTGGGGGGGGAAGGTTTGTGTAAAATTCATGACATTATGCTTTTTCAAAGTGTACTGTTTTCTGGGAAAATCACTTGTTTACTGCGTGTATCCTTCAAGGTGTGGCTTCCCTCAGGCGGCTCCTCCTTTCTGAAGAGTGAAAATCGCCCTTATTGCTTGCTAATCTTGTAGTGTCAGTTTGTATATTAAGCTTTCTTTTGACTATGTTGTTCTCTGTAAAATCAGTTTGCCTCAGTAAAGTTTCCGAACAGGACCGAGAGTACTTAGCTATCTCGCTTTTTCATTTTTACCTTCGTGTATGCATGCATGTATGTATGTATGTGTATATATGTACATAATAAATGTATATATATATATATATATATATGTGTGTGTGTGTGTGTGTGTGTATGTATATATATGTATATATAATGTGTATATATGTAAGATTTGTATATAACATTTATAATTGTGAGCTCATTTTCTTTTTCTTATGTCTCCAGCCTTTACCTATCTCTTTCAGTCACTTTAGTGTGTAAGCCTTCTTTCTCCATCTTGTATCTCGTGAGCTTATTTCGAATTCTAGAATTTATTCTACTATAAATTATATTGCATCATCATCATGCCATTTATTATACTATTTATTATTAATAACAAATTCATTTGCAAAATTCGGGTAAAATATATAAATCTAGAAACCACATTCTTATTGTTTTGAGAGTATTATAAATTTCAGGGAATATTTATCATATGACAAAATAGCTTTCGTACAAAAATCAGCCTTCTAACTATCAAAGTTTCTCATTCGTTTGCAAATGTTACATAAAAATATATATGTGAATTTGAGGTATAATATATTAATCAAGAAATCACATTTCTATTCACTTGATCATATTGTAAATCTCAGAGCTTATTTCTTATATTTCAGGATGTATACCTTATATGACTAAATAGTTTTAGTGCAAAAATCAGCTTTCTAACTGTCAGAGTTTAAAATTTATTTGCAAACGTTACATAAAAATATGAATGCGAATTTTAGGTAAAATTCAGTAATCAAGAAATTACATTTCTATTCACTTGATCATATTGCAAATTTCAGAGCTTATTTCTTATATGACAGAATAGTTTTAGTGCAAAAATCAGCCTTCTACCTGGCATAGTTTTGTAGTTATTATAAAATAAGAATAAATTTCTTTTTTTTGCCATTTACTCAAAAGTTACTTTATTCAAAAGAGGAAAGAACCAAATTCAATAAAACGCTTACATGGTGAAAAATAAATATTTATCTTGATTTTCAGAGAGCCAAAGTGATTTTTGAGTGTAATTTTTTTCGGCATATTATTATATAAAAGTGACACTTATCATTTTTTTCAAATGCAAAAAAAAAAAATTAACTTAGAACTCGAATTTCTAAAAAAATTCTCTTTGAAAAAATGTCATTATTAGTTGAAGAATAAGTGATAGCAATTTCAAGCAAATCCCTTAATGATAAGGAAGTTATAAGGACTTACTTTATATTGGGGCCTTATGGAGTCAGCGCTCCCCTTAAAACCTGTCCAGACGAGCGGGCGTGATCGCCGAGGAGCGCGGTCGTTGGGCTGGCGGGGTTACCAAAGAGTGTAATGGCAGAGTTGGCGAATGGGTGTACTTGCCCGATCCGATGATGATGCCAGTTCACTGTCAAGAGTCGTACGGTGAACTTGGTGGACAGTATTACTCAGAAAAACTGTTGTGCAAAGATTGGCTAAATAAGAGAGATGTTTACGGGAGCCATACAACAATAGTATGTAACTACAATATGCCTATGGACATGATTATAGAAACTACTATCTGGGAATGAGTGTAAGTAGATTACATCATGGCCACCGATTCCATACATCCTAGCAAAGGTAGAGCCAGACATCCGGAAACAAGATACAAACAGGCGGCACACCAAAACGGCAGAGATTCCATTGGAAGGAATGCTGACATTTTTAGCAATGGAGAAGTAGAGAGAGAAGACAGAGAGTAGACAGAGAGAGAGAGAGAGAGAGAGAGAGAGAGAGAGAGAGAAATTCGAATAGATATAAAGAAACGATAACTAAAAGAGACTGGAATTCGAACAGAAATGAAGTAACAACTACTAAGACGGTCCACGAGAGAGAGAGAGAGAGAGAGAGAGAGAGAGAGAGAGACTGGTATTCGAATAGAAATGAAATAAAAGTTACTAAAACGGTCCACGAGAGAGAGAAAGAAAGAGAGAGGAGAGCAAGAGAGAGAGAGAGAGAGAGAGAGAGAGAGAGAGAGTGGATTTAGTATGAAGCGAATGTGCCAAATGAACAGCTTTTTTTAAATTTCATAATGGCAGTAACATTTGGGTAAATGGCCTTGAAAAAAAGCTGGATTAAACAGGAATATTTTTGAGCCTTTCTTTCTTGCCTTGGTAGAAATTGTGTCTAGGAAGAAGTCCCATCAAAAAAATGTTTGTCTCTCAGTCGCAATTTTGATTTTACTCTGGGAACTATAACGACAGTTCAAGATATTCGGTGTCATTATAGATAGCCACGACTGCATATGCATGTATTAGTTTATGCGTTTTATATATATATATATATATATATATATATATATATATATAAAAAGTCTATCACATTACGTGATTCATATACATATATCGAACTACAAATGTCCTTTAATATCTAATTCGCTCTACCTCGGATTAATATATTTTCATATATGCTTAACCGAGGGGGAATTTTCTAAGCGATAATGGAATTGGCGATCGACAGGCGCGAACCAGCGACCGCCCAATTCCAGGACTGGCAGTGAAGCCTTAAACCTTCACTGCCAGTCCTAGAATTGGGCGGTCGCTGGTTCGCGCCTGTCGATCGCCAATTCTATTATCGCTTAATAAATTCCCCCTCGGTTAAGTATATATGAAAATATATTAATTCCGAGTAGAGCGAATTAGATATTAAAGGACATTTGTAGTTCGATATAAATAGATATATAATAATATACTAATATTATATATATTATATATATATATATATAATATATATATATATATATATTATATATTATATATATATATTTATATATATGTATAAGTATAAGAATATATATATATATATATATATATATATATATATATATTTATAATAAATTATATTATATATATAATATATATAATATATAATATATATAAAAGGCACGAACCACTAATGAAAGTGAAACGATAGGGTACTCCATTGTTTCACTTCCCTTCGTGGCTTTTGTATTTATTTATAATACATTTATCACGTTCGAAATTTTTTTTATTCAGTTATACATTATATATATTGTATGTATGCGTATATGTATATTTATGTGTATGTATATATTTTTTATTTATATATTCAAATTGATAAGGCAGTTGCATACATTAATTTGTTTATTTGTGTAAGATCCAGTTACCTAACCCATTGGCTTTTTATTTGCTTATATACTAAATGCCAAGTCATGCTCGAAGTTACAAAGATCTATGATAAAACAGTCCTTTCAATTTCCAACTTATGGGGACCCCCACCCATAACGTATGTCTGGCAGTGTCGTACCAACAGTTCTTGCCTCAGATCACTGGTGACTTCGCTCAACACGGCCACGACCATTTCGGTGGTTTGCCCGGCATATGAGCCCGAAGACATGCTTGCCCGACGATCAGGCTCGCTCGTGTGGACATGCCTTTAGTAAAATATATATTTCATATATTTTATATTAATATATTTCATATATTTTTTGTATATTTTAATTTATATATTCTGTATTTATATATTATATATATATATATATATATATATATATATAATATATATATATACATATATAGTATAGTAATATATATATAGTATATTAAATTAATAATTTTAATTTTAATTATATTTTAATTTTTAATTTTATATATGTATTATATATATTATATTATTATATTAATATATATTATATTCTAATATATTATATATATTATATAATAATTATATATAGATAATTATATTAGATATATCTATCTATATAGTATATATCATATATTATATATATAATTATATAATAATATTATATATATATATACATATATATATTATATATAGATATATATATATATATATATAATATATATATTATATATATATATATATATATATATATATATATATATATATATATATAGATATATATAGATATATATATATATATATATATATATATATATATATATATATATATATATATATATATATATATATATAATTTTAATTAAGCATGTGGAGTATATACTGGTTCTTTCTGTAACAAAATGCCTTGTGAATAATACTCATTGCTCATCATTATGGTAAACATTTTCTTCAACACTGTACCTCTAACTGGAGCGCCTCAGTGGCGTGATCGGTATGGTCTTGACCTGCTACCTCGGTAGCCGCGAGTTCGGTTCTCGGGTATTTCATTGAGGTGCGATAGATGTGTATTTCTGGTGATAGAAGTTCATTCTCGACGTGGTTCGGAAGTCACGTATAGCCTTTGGTCCCGTTGCTGAATAACCACTGGTTCCTTGTCACGTGAAAACACCATACAAACAAAAAACATTCGTCGCTTTACGCAACCTAACTTGGTTATATAAAAAAAAAGGAGTTCAAGTTGCTATTTCCAGAAATAACTAGAAAAACGTGGCATTCACGACCATATGACTTTTGATTTATGAAAAAAACGGGGCTGAATGACATACACCAGCATTGGAATTCTGCAGCGCCATTTCTGGGGGATGGCTTTGAAAATTAGTTTTTGATGGCGCCGACGAAGCAATTTCCAATGGTCTCCAGTTTATAGGATTCCATGTCTCGAATTGTCCGCAGAATTTTGTTATTTTTCTTCGTGAGTTTCTCTTCGTTTCATGTTCTCTCTTTTGAGGGACGATCTTGCCGTCTGAAGTTGGTCTAACCTCATATGGAAACTGTGAAGCTTCGTCTGATTGATATTTTTCAACATTCCACGAGGAAAACCCCCGTAGAGGGCTAGTGCTATCAATGCACCTCATGCGGTGCACTGTAGGCATTACTTAAGGCCATTTGCAGCGTCCCTTCGGACCCTAGTTGCAACCCTTTCATTCCTTTTACTGTACCTCCGTTTTTATTCACTTTCTTCCGTCTTACTTCCCACCCTCTCCTGACAATTGCTTCTTAGTAGAACTGCCTTGAGGTTTTCTTTCTGTTACTCCTTTCAAACCTTTTTGCTCTCAATGTTTCTTTTAGCGGTGAATGACCTCAGGTCCCAGTGCTTGGCCTTTGTCCAAAATTCTGTATTGCATTGCATTGCATTCCACAAGAAAAAATGTTTCATGGCAGTGTAATGTTAGGTTTTATTATTTAGACTTGTTAAGTTTATTATGCCTATAGCACTGTCAATACAGAATATGGATAACAAATACAATTAGTATTGAAAACCAATAAAATTAAAAATAGATATATATATATATATATATATATATATATATATATATATATATATATATATATATATATATATATATATATATAAAACTAATAGGGAAATAACTTTGCTGAAATAACTTTAGAAATGGTACTTAAAATTGTTTAATAATTGGACTTTTTTTTCTTTTTTTGGGGGGTGAACGAGCCTTTCATATTTTGGGTGATTGATTCATTTCCTTTTTTAGCGACAGGATTTATTCAAAGGCAAAACTCTTCAAACCAGTATCTACCTTAGACCTTAGATTTTCTTTACCTTAAGTCCAGAAGAAAGTGGACCGAACTCACTTTCTCCTTGTGAAAGTACTATTTTAGCTCCTATCCTAGAGAGCTGAGTGAGTCTGCTTACTTCTCTGGGAAATCGAAATATTCAATAGGTTATCATTTTCCATATTTAAGCTGTAGAACCTTTGAAAACTTGTTATTTCCCTTTTTAACTACGCCTTTATTTTCCTGTCGTTTTAGTGATTCTACGTCAATTTTCCCTTCTTTGGCTCAAGCTAGAGTCTTTGTATTAGCTAAGAAGGATCTTTCATGGATAGTTACCCCTAGCTGCAACCACTCTCGTTCCTTTTACTGTAACTCCTTTCATATTCTCTTTCTTCCGTCTTACTTTCCACCTTCTCCTAACAATTCCTTCCCAGTAGAACTGCGAGGTTTTCCTCCTGTTACACCTTTCAAACCTTTTATAGTAAATTTCCATTCAGCGCTGAGTGACTTCATAGGTCCCAGTGCTTGGCCTTCGGCCTAAATTCTATATTCAGCTCAACTCAACCCAAGGGTCTTTCTTAACCCTTTATGTATCCAACTTCTCGTCATGTTTAGTACCTAAACAAAAGACTGTAAATATCATGAAGATAATGACCCCAAGAAATCGTAGTCCTAGATGAGGAACCACGAAAACCCCTGGGGGGGGCGGGGGGGTGGTTGGTCACTGTCAAGGAAAAATCCCTAATTACAAAAGAAGGGTATTCTTATCATGCAGTCGATTACCTTCTTCGTAAAGTATCTAATAGCAATGGCAAATGTTTGCGTCAGCAACAATACTCGAATCCCGTGAATTATAATGTTTTTGTATTCGTAAATTTAGTTCAGTTTTTGTACAACAAATGATGCTACTCCCCCCCAACCCCCCCCCCCCCCCCCCCCCTCCATTCTACTGTAGAATCGTGTAGTCAAGGTTCACAGTCAAGGATGAGGTTTAAGTTAAGGTTTAAGTCTAGGATGAGGTTTAAGTCAAGGTTTTAAGTCAAGGATGAGGTTTAAGTCAAGGTTAAGTCTAGGATGAGGTTTAAGTCAAGGATGAGGTTTAAGTCAAGGTTTAAGTCTAGGATGAGGTTTAAGTCAAGGTTTAAGTCTAGGATGAGGTTTAAGTCAAGATTATAAGTCAAGGATGAAGTTTAATTCAAGGTTTAAGTCTAGGATGAGGTTTAAGTCAAGATTATAAGTCAAGGATGAAGTTTAATTCAAGGTTTAAGTCTAGGATGAGGTTTAAGTCAAGGATGAGGTTTAAGTCTAGGATGAGGTTTATGTCAAGATTTATGTCTAGGATGAGGTTTGATGAAGTTAGTTTAAGTCAAGGTTTAAGTCAAGGATGAGGTTTAAGTCTTGGTTAAGGTTTACTTCAAGGATGAGGAGTATGTCAAGGTTTAAGGTTTAAGTCAAGGTTTAAGTCAAGGATGAGGTAATATCATCGCTGAATTCTCTCTCTCTCTCTCTCTCTCTCTCTCTCTCTCTCTCTCTCTCTCTCTCTCTCTGACACACACACACACACATGTAAGAACATATATTTAAGCAATCTTCATATCATTGTTTGCCCATCCCAATTTTCGATAAAGTCAATTTGGTGGGAAGGGGTTCAAAAGACCTTTGAGCTACAGAGAGAGAGAGAGAGAGAGAGAGAGAGAGAGAGAGAGAGAGAGAGAGAGAGAGGGAGACTCGTTAGTGGCTTATGAATATAGATTGAATTATTATTATAAAAATAATTCCAATAAAAAGACGTTGAAATCAACTTGATATGTATCTGAAACCTTTAATTATTTAAAAAAAAATATTCCGCCCACCCACCTCAAAAAATATAGGAAAATGAAAAATTATCGTATTTTTAGCTTTTGAGAAAGAAAAGGCATTTCCACCTCGTCTATTGTCTTCTGTTCGAAGGTAATTAGTGTGCGTCTATTGCACTTTTTTTTTTCTTTTAGCAACCATTTACTGTTCGCTTCAATATGTTCTATTTTTCTTCAAAGGTCAACGGGGCATGTGCTGAAAGAGGTCACGTACGAAAAGAGTAAAAGTGATACTTTACTATTAAAAAAAATGAAAGATTTATCTTAATTCCAAAGGCAATATTATTACTTACGAGTTCTCTCATGACAGGTACAATGACTGTAGGTACATTGCCTATCATAAAAAAAATAAAATCGAAGAATTCAAAAAGGTTTGTTAATCAGTCTGACTTACTTCCACTAATCAGAAAGAAGATTTGGAAACAAACTTCACATTACCTGTGTTTTCTGACAGCTGATTGTCATTAATTAAGCCGTCAGGTAGAGAGTTTCGCAGGCGTTTGAAAATATATTTTACAAATTGAAATATCACAAAATTTGTTATTGAGAATTTATAGTGTTCGTAGATGAAATAAAAGTGTGGCATCAGGTATAATATTATATTATATATTTTTATTATATATATTAAGTTATATATATATATATATATATTATATATATATATATATGTATATATATATGTATATATATAGTATATAATATATATATATATATATATATATATATATATATATATATATTATATATATATATACGGAAAATACTACCAAACTGATACAAAATTTGCAAGATGATCCGCTTGAAAGCAAACAGACATGAAACCAGGGCTGCAACTAACGAGAGCTTAAATTGAACGCCAGCAATACCAGTCCCAATGAGTAGTACTTCAGCAAAGGCCTCTCTCTTCTTCTCTCTCTCTCTCTCTCACAAAGAGCTTATACGATTCACGTAACTCTATAACGGTCTAATTTCTGAGTCTCTAAATCCCAGCATCGTCAACGGCAACTGGTCGGTTGTAGGGAAATGGTCGTTACATTTTGGAGTCACGTTTTCTATTCGCTTCCGGAGTTAGTTTTGCTCTATTAGCCTACTGGGTTCGCTCGCTAAGTTAATAGAAAGGTGGGCGATTGCGAAGTGCTCTCTCTCTCTCTCTCTCTCTCTCTCTCGTATATATGCATGTATTATATATATGGACAGCATGTATATATATATTAAATATATATATATATATATATATATATATATTATATATATATATTTATATATATATCATATATATATATATATATATATATATATATATATATTATATATATATACAGAGAGAGAGAAGAGGGAGAGAGAGACAGAGAGAGACAGACAGAAAGACAGACAGACAGACAGACAGAGAGGGTGAAATTTAAAAAAAATTATAGGCTGGTAATGATAATACTTCATATAATATATTATATATTAATATTTATTATAATATATAATATATATTATATATATATATAATAATATTATATATAAATTATATATATATAAATATTAAATGTATATATTATATTCTATTATATATATATATATATAGAGAGAGAGAGAGAGAGAGAGAGAGAGAGAGAGAGAGAGAGAGAGAGAGAGAGAAACATTACCTACCTGAGCCACAAATACCAGACTTCAACTGCTGTAACTCACAGCTCCTAAAAGAAAAAGGATAAAGACGAAAGAATTCTATTTCCGGAATCGAACTGCAGAAAGTTATTGCAATTACAACCAAAATTATTGCACCAAGTTGAACGACTCGATTGGAGACAACCGTTGCTAATGATCGCTAATGACTGTTAATATACTTCATCGTCATTTCAGTAGAATTTCTCTCTCATACTTCTGGCTTTCAGGATCTTGAATTCAAAACGAAGTTGAGAATCCTTTTGAAGTCGGGTAGCAAAGGCAACCCAATTAACGAAGTTGAGACGTTTCGTTTTCCGTCTTGCGATCGTATACGAAGGAAGTCTCGAGGTCATATGTTACCAGGTCGCAGGAAATAATTTTTTACTTTAAATCATAAAAGGATTTGCGTTTCATATTCGAGGTTAACGGCGATTTGCTATAAAATGAAAACATGGGAGGAATTAGTCAGTCTGGAATAAATAATTTTTTTTATTCAAATCACAAAATATTTTTCTGTAAATTCGAGGTTTCTATCAATTTGAGGTAAAATATAAAATTAAAGTACTTTTTCTTTATTGAAATTCTTGAAATATTTTCCTTGAATATTCGAGACTTGTTCATTTGGAATAGAATTAAAATTTTTCTTATTGAAAATAAAATATTTTCCTTACATATTTGAGGTATCTGTTTATCTAGACCTAGAATGTCTAATGGAACAATAGTATTGTGTTTCTTAATCTGAGATACACAAGAAACTAGATTTCGTAAAACACACACACACACATACATATACATACATATACATACATACATACTTATTATATATATATATATATATATATATATTATATATTATATATATATATATATATATATATATATACATATGGTATCTTTGTGTAAAGCGGGAGAAGACTCACTTTTGAGTAGTTTCAAAGGTGCGCCTATATGCTTTAAAGTATGATTACTGAGAAGTATATAAATGTGTTATTTTTTTTTTTTTTTTTTACGAAAGTCAGGCATTGGAATTTGGAAGCCGCGTATAGAAAACGCAAACGTAATCATTTTTAACATTAAGTAGATGAAATATTGACTGACGTACATAATACCAGAGTTATGTTGACAATCGTGATCTGAGTAATAATAAAAAAGCTTTGAAGAATATGCTGTAAATAATTAACTTCAAGAATAGAAGGTCAAAATCCCTTATTGTGAAGGGGAGATTGAGTGTCACATTCCCTGATTGAAGGTTTTGTTGCCGATGGCCGGAGGAAGTGTAAAACAAGATTAATTATGCCACCTGATTAGAGGTGACTGATTTAGGGATTAATGAAGGTCTCTCTCCCAATCTGAAAATTCTCCCCCCCCCCTCCCCCCCCCCCCCCCCCTGCCCCCTACCGCCCACATTTCTGGCGACGTCCCAAATAAGGGAATGTAGGTTGGTGCGTCATTGTTGGGTTATTGACTTTGGCTGATATATTTCTCTTTTCAATCAGTCATCGGAAGATAGACTTGGTGTTTATTCACTGGTTTGAACTTCGTTACCATATAGTTTGTGTTAAGGTTAAAGGAATCAAGTTTTAATTCCGATAGTAGAAGGAGAAATTCTTGCCAAAGAATCTATAAAAATAGACTCTAAAGAAGTGCAGTTGTATTTTCTCCTTTCCATGGAAGCAGCTGTAAATCATTATATATATATATATATATATAT
>NC_061094.1:45002394-45005200 GCF_015104395.2 Macrobrachium nipponense
TTCGCTTTCTTCGCTTTCATTTCTTTTCGTCGTCACTAGTTTTCGTACCCCAGCGTCTCGTTACCAGTCAATTCCATCAACTCTCTTCTTCATTCTCCCTGACGCTTGAGTGTATCCCCACTTGCAATGTAGAGCCTCCCACATTGCAAGAGGCCATTTTTTAAATTGGGTAGTCTTTCTCGATGTTTTTTAGTTTTTTTTTTTTTTTTTTGTTTTTTTTTGGGGGGAGGGGAATACGAGAAGGTCAAGGACCGTAACCAAACGTTCAATGCTCCTTTTGTGAACTTTTTTGCCAAACGTCTTTTTTCAAAACACACCAACTTTTTTGAATTTCAATAACAAAAGCTTCGTCGTTACGTAACTTGTATTAAGTTATCTTAGTTTTAGCACACTACTGAGCTCATTAATAGCTCTCCTAGGGCTGGGCCCCGAAGGATTAGCTGTTACTCAGCTCAGTGGTTAGGTTAGACTAAAGGCCCCCATACACTAAACGATTGTTTGAATGACTGTCTGAATGATTCTCGTTATCGACACACACACACACACACACACTATTCAGACAGTATGAACGATCTCCGCACCGATTTCTGTCTGAACAAAGTTTTTGTCTCGATAAAACATGACATCATCTTTGTAAGAGATGTGCGCGATAGCGTTATATGGACAGACAAACCCATACATTGAACGATCTGTGCATGACAGACTTGAGTCGCTAGCCAGCAGCAACCTGATCGTGACAAATTCCCGCTGAGATCGTTCGGACACGAAGCTCCGCTCACTTTTGCATTCAGACAAGCTCATACACAGTGTTTTTGCGAACGATACAGACGATCGTTCAGTGTGTGGGGGCCGTAAGATTTATATCCGTACAGTAGGCATCATTGCTGATTGCAGATCTTAACTACATAGCTTGTGTTTCTTGGCGATGGTGTCGATAACTTACATCCGTAAAGCTTTCCTTTATTTATTTGTTTATATTGCGCCATTATTCGTTCCTAAATTACTTTTACCACTAATCCACAAAACACTTGAAAGCTAGCAACTATCGCTTTTATGTTACAGTCCAATTTAACCTAAAAGGGTCTAATTTTCATTTTCTATTTAATATTTTTTCTAATTTCATAATTACGAGAAAGTAATTTCGTTTTTGTTTGAAGAGCGAATGTACACGATTATTCAGGATGGTAAAAATTCCAGTTTATTCCACCCATAAAAATTATTTACCACTGAATTTTTTTTAAATCCTAAAAACACGGCAGTTTATCAGCGCTTTAATTTCCATTAAAACCTTTTTCCTAAAAGCACGATAATCTGTCCACATACTTTTCCCTTTAATCCTTCAGTTATTCATTTGTCGAACGGCTGAAAAATTGTCTAATTCTTTCGTTTAGGTGAATAATTCTTTTATTTCAAATTTACGAATAGAGCTATTTAATTTATGAGAGGATATACGCTCTCATTCAGGATGATTATAAGTTCCAGATTATTCCACCCAAAAAAGTATTTTTCCATTTTCCTTCTTTTTCCTAAAAGCACGATAATTTTTCATAAAAAGATTTTCCATTGATTTTCTTCCTTAAAAGCATGACAATTTATCCAGATATTTCTCCCTTTAATGGTTTTTTCATTCTTTTGTCGAACGGGACTTGAAGACCCTTTATTGTTGCAGTCCAGCTTAATCTGAACAATAGTCTAATTTTTTAAATGTTTTTTTAATACATTTTCAAATTTCATATAAGAATTCCACTGTATAGAATCCAAAAAATGCTTATTTTTCAATTGATATTTTTTTAAGGGACGGAAGTTTATCAGTGCTCTATTTGTCTGTAAAGCCTTTTTCCTAAAAGCATGATCATTTATCCAGATATTTTCCCTTTAATCCTTTGTTAATCGTTTGTACATTGTATATTCATTAATATTTTTTTCCCTAAAAGAACGGAAGTTTATTAATGCTCTTATGTCATTAAAGCCTTTTTCATAAAGGCATGATGATTTATCCAGATATTTCTCCCTTTAATCTTTATTTATTAATTTTTCGAGCTGGGTCTTGAAGACCGTTTGTATATTCATTAAAAATTTTTGTCCTAAAAGAAAGTAAGTTTACTAATGATTTATTTTCCATCAGAACCTTTTTCCTAAAAGCATGACAATTTATCCAGACGTTTCTCCCTTTAATCTTTATTTATTCGTTTGTCGAAAGGGTCTTGAGGACCTTTATTGTCGCTCCCACTTTCACATCCAATTGACTTCGAATGGAGCCTTTGGCCTCAACTCGAGTGGCTCTGTCTCATTAAATAGGTCGTGTATTCGGTGAGATTATTATTATATATGTTCGTATTGAGTTGTTGCTGTTGTTGTTATTGTTGTGATTGATAGTTGTTTAGCCTGTTTATGTTATTATAGAAGCAAGGAGCTTCATTATCATCATCAGTATTAGTGCTATTTTTCATTCTTATGCTACTATATTATTACTACTGCACCTGCTCATGATATTACTATAGTAGATTTACATCAACCGTGCATTTGATGTCTAGGCCAGTCCCTTACGACGCTCCTGGTTGGCGGTTGATAAGCCAATCGCAGGGCTTGAAACTCTCAGTCTCTCTCGAGAGTTCATATGGGTAGGATCTGTGTTCCACCTCTCCTGAGGTATACTTCTTTCAGGTTATGTGGAACATAAATCCTGCCTATGTGAACTCTCGAGAGAGACTGAAAAATTCCAGCCCTGTGATTGGCTTATCAACAGCCAATCAGGAGCGTCGTAAGGGACTGGCCTAGACATCAAATGCATGGTTGATGTGAATCT
>NC_061094.1:45005700-45010700 GCF_015104395.2 Macrobrachium nipponense
GATGTGAATCTACTACAGTATCTATTGTTATTATTTATTTTTTAATTATTTATTATTATTATTATTATTATTATTATTATTATTAGCAAACTGACCCATCTACGTTGGGTGATAAAATACGGGTGCAGAAGTGAAATATTTATATGTACTATTTGTTCAGCAATATTAAAATAAGGGAGATTTTTATACATACCTACTACAGAACCTCTTTCTACACAATATTATCAGTTTGTCCGCAACTTAATTTCAAGTTGGCAGAGTCAGTTGCTCTGCTCATCACCACATACAGTTGGCCAAGTGTGAACATGGGTGACGGGAGAAACACACCAACAGGATCCAAAGTCTGGCCCTGCGACTTGTTTGGAGTGAATGAGAAGGCTAGGTTGATGGGAAACTGCCTGCGCCGTAACTGGAACGGAAACTGGTTGTCCGAAGGCATCAGAGGAATCTGGGGGATGAACAGACATTTGCCGGTGTGAGGGCCCGTTGCTATCACTGCTTCGATGACGTGGGAGTTTAGCTCCATAACGGTGTACCTTGTTCCGTTGCAATGTTCATTGGCAGGATCGAAATTCAGAAGCAACATTACCGGGCAGTACTTCTTCAACGTTATTTTGTGCACTGGTAGTCCCGATGGATTTAAGTTATTCAAAAAATCTTACGGATATTGATGATAATTTTCATCTTCTATTGCGTCCGAGCTGAAATATTCGCGACTTTCTCCGGGGAAGTTGTACAGAAATTATGTATGAAAAATCTTAAAGTAACTAAGTCTACGGGAATAACCAGCTTCGTTTCACGGTCAGAAACTGCTCTTTTTCAGGGAATCCTTTCTCACCCCCACCCCCTACAAAGGAGGGGGGTAGGTTGGATGAAACCCCATTACAAACCATCTTAGGGGTCCCCACCATAACCCTGCCAAGTTTTATGCCCATCTGACCAGCCGTTTGGCCGTGATTGAATGACAGACAGGCAGACAGACAGACAGACATTATGCCCATTATAGTATGATTATTATTGTGATCAATAAACTTTTTCTCATGGGAGGAAATGCCTTCTCATTAAAACATCAGTCAGTACCATATTCATTACTGAACAGGCTACTTCGGACAATTTTTCTATACACTCAAATTCTCATTCTGTTGTTTTTGTTATTAAAATTAGTTTCTACATTCCAATTTATCCATATCTTTAATTCATATCGTTTGGTTGGTACACTTTTGCCTTGCCTGAATTGACAGTTACAATTCCACAACGCAATCATATTCCTTGAATGTATTGCAATTCCACCATCATTTAAAGCCCTAGTTACAATTCCTCTACACAGACGTCATCCTTCTATGCTATGCACTGAGGTTCCACCTTCAATCATAACCATAGTACACATCGTCCCTTTTTAAATGGTCGTTCTTGAGTTGCGCCAGACATTTCTGATGAACAGCTTTCACCTATGTGGAATGATCAAGATAAATGCCTTTCAATTTATCCCCTTGTTGCAAAGTACTTATTCTTTTCTTGCGGCCTTTAATATTCCATTTGAACAACTCCGAAGGTCCAAGATACCACCCTGGTCATTTTCATTTCTAGCTTTAGCATCAACAATTAATAGTAAATCATAGAAAGAAATTGAAAAGATCTAGCCAAGTAAAAGTTTGTAGTCCTTCGGGCCAGCCCTGGGGAGAACTGTTAATCAGCTCGGTGGTCTGGTTAAACTAAGATACACTTAACTTTTTGTTATTGTAAGTGAAGCAATCACGTCCATTTCAAAGACGATCGTCCGGCACGAAGGTTATGTCAGAATTAACGGCACACGACTGACAGCGTCAAAACGACATTTCAGTCTATGGGAAATGAGAAAAGTGTAATAATTCATGGTTCACGCCTGGTTATCGTCATTCTTGCATCTCCGTCTTACTATTCACGGAAGTGGAAAATCATGTTATCACGCTTTGCTGCAAAAGCTTTCAGGACGACTCGTTGAGTTTTTCGTGGTATGAACAACTTTCTTAATTTTGTTTTGTTTTTCTTTTATCACTGGGATGCGTACTCGCGGTTTCTGTAGTTTTGTTTTATGTATCCAATTTGTTATAGTTGGGTAATTTGCATCTCATTAGGAGAGAGAGAGAGAGAGAGAGAGAGAGAGAGAGAGAGAGAGAGAGAGAGAGAGAGAAGAGAGGTATAATTAAGAATCTTAAGTAAATGGACAATGAGAAAAATTTACTTGAATGCTGTTTATCCATCTTCACATAAATCTCTCTCTCTCTCTCTCTCTCTCTCTCTCTCTCTCTCTCTCTCTCTCTCTCTCTCCCCAGTTTTCACGGCAATTTTCGTGAACATATAAATTAGAGCGATAATTTTATTTACTTCAATACAGCAATTTTTCTGTATTACTATTGGTGATCATAGTAAATCATTTGACAAGGACTTTGTGATATGAATAAGAAACATTTCCTCAGCTAAAAAAGGAATGTTGATTTATCAGAACGCCGTGAAGTGAGAAAGAGAGATAAATATTCTTTATATTTCTTTCGAAACGTTCTCTCTGTTAAGTCTTAAAACCACCGCTTCCTTTGCGATGTATTTTTGCTACTCCTCTTTTGTGCAGCTCTTCACTTTCTTTTATTTTTTTTGTAAACATGAAAATTGACTTCATTTATTTACTAAATATTGAAATAGGTTTCATAATTTTTCACTAAATATTAAAACGCAGGTTTCATAATTGCTCACTAAATATCAAAACATAGGTTTTATCATTTTTTCACTAAATATCAAAACATAGGTTTTATAATTTTTTCACTAAATATTAAAACATAGGTTTCATAATTTTTCACTAAATATTAAAACCTAGGTTTCATAATTTTTCATTAAAAATTAAAACATAAGTTTCATAATTTTTCACTAAATATTAAAACATAGGTTTCATAATTTTTCACTAAATATTAAAACATAAGTTTCATAATTTTTCACTAAATACTAAAACATAGGTTTTATGTTTTTTCACTAAATATTAAAACATAGGTTTCAAAATTTTTTTTCGTCAGTTTTTCAATTCAAAAAATTTCATTGCCTGAAAGTGCCAGTCTAGATAATGATATTTTATCATTATAGATATTTTAAGTTTATTTGGCGTTTTCATTGTTTAATTAAAACAAGCCCAAATAAACTTTTTACCCACCCATGAAGAGCACCATCTAAGATATTTTTTAAATCCTATTAGGCGTATTTTTTCTTCCCAGACAAAAAGAAAAAAAAAATACGCACACAAAAACTGTCTATTTTTATAATCCAACATAAGCCGTGTTTTTTTCGACACAGAGACAATGCAACGTCTATGTTTTTTCTGCTAGAATCTTTTTTCAAGATCAATTTACAAAAAAGTTGGTTTTTGTTTTAGGAAAATATTCTGTGCATGAGTTATTAATGAAAGCTCTTATTTTTCGACAGTATTTTACCGTCAAAATAACAAGAGAATGACTTATTTCCAAACGTTTCCCAAAGAGGGAATTTCAGTCAGAATGAGTGTTTTATACAAGTGAAATAAGTCATTAGTTAAAGTTTCCTAGATAGGGTATCTCAGTTCGGGTGAGCGCTTTATTGTGGAAAAGCCCCAGAGAAGCGACGCAGCTGATAGAACTAGATAAGGTAATCATGAGTATTTTATATTATTTTATATTTGGATAAGTAAGCGATGAATATTCAACCCACTCTTTCTCCCAGAGAAAAAGAATTTCCACCAAAATCAAATCTCTCTGGTGAAAATATTTCATACGAATGTATCTATAGGAACCTTGGGTCATTTGATTAATTATTTTCCTTATTTAATATCCCACAAAATTTTCAAGTTCTAGTTCTTTCTGCCTTTAAGCGTTCTAGCTAAGATTTAGTACCTGATTTCTCTCTCTCTCTCTCTCTCTCTCTCTCTCTCTCTCTCTCTCTCTCTCTCTCTGAAGGACCTGTGGCAACCCGAACGAGCTGTAATGTTTGTAAGGTAAGGTCTCTCTCTCTCTCTCTCTCTCTCTCTCTCTCTCTCTCTCTCTCTCTAGTAAATATCATTTCATACAAATGCATTTCCATGATCCTTGTTTTATTTGTATATTTTTCTGATCTATTTTCTTTTTCTTACTAACTATGCCTAAAACCCCGAGTTTGGAAGGTCTTTCAAGGTGAAGTTGGGGAGGGAATCTTCTCAAGAATTTACGAAACTGTTGCAATTCATGAATTTGACATGAGGCATAACCGATCCAGTACTTGCATGGCTCAAAGTCATCGCCAGTCTTTTGAATTCTGACGGCCTGTGCTGACGTGAACCTTTGTTGAATGAGTTTCTTTGAAAAGTAACTTATTTATTTTAAAAATGATCAGTAAAATAGATTTTTTAAAAATGTGTGGTTACTTGAGGTGCAAAATTCTTTATTTTAATTCTGTGGATAAGATTTAAAAATATTTTTGAAGACTTTACTTTTGTTTAGCGAGTTTCTTTGAAAAGTAACTTATTTATTTTAAAAATGCTCAGGAAATAAGATTTGAAAAAAAAAAATCTGTTACTTGAGGTGTGACATTTTATACTTAAATTCTGTAGAAATGATTTTCAAGTACTTCTGAAGACGTTTCACTTCAGTAAAAGATAAGATTTTGAAAGTATGTACTAAAAGATGATTTGTGAACCTCCTCGCCTTGGAGTAATTTTCATCTTTATCTATGAACATTTATTGATCTCTTTATTATGATTAGCACTATCAATTTCATGTAATTGTACATAACTGTATGTTAAGTTCGAAGCAAATATTTCATTTGATAAATTTGACGCCTCCAACAACTTTCAATTGCGTTTCCACCTGGTTGAACATTAGTAATATAATAAACAGAAACAGATTATTAGCTTTTCTTAATCTTGATGATATAATGAATCATTGCTTTCACTTTTCATAATTAAGAAAAATAATGCAGCGACAATCGTATCACATTTGAAGTGCTCTCATGTCACATTTGAAGTGCTCCCA
>NC_061094.1:45018200-45028200 GCF_015104395.2 Macrobrachium nipponense
GAAATGAATTAACAATACTAATAATAATAAAGAGGGCTCACTCTTCTTCGCCACTAGAGGGCCACCTCACGACTCCAAGGGCGCAGTGTACAGGCAGAGGCAGGAGATTACAGGGCGTATATTATGCTCGCACTACGGGCCATTCACGAGAGCAAATGCTGAGCTCTACTCCAACTATAAAGGGCTGTAGAAATCCTCGGTGAGGCACAAAGTCCAAACCTCCAACAACAGGCCCCACGCAATCCAGCTTCGGACAAAGGGCACGAGCACACAGGGTCACTCTCGAGTGACGCAACACGATGCAGGTGTGCAATAGGAAGTATCCTCTACCCAAAAATACGTGCACTGCCGTTGACTGCCAATAATACAACACACTGGTCCTTCTATGGTGGAGCCGAGTACAGAACTCCTGAACTAATGCCATAAGGCCCCCTCGAAAGCTTCGGGAGGGGGTCAAAATATGGCGTGGCACAGACGACGAAAGGCCAAATCACCATCACAAACATGAAAAAAAAAGAAACAAACTTCATGGGCGGAATACCAACATAAATCAATAACAACCCTTAAGGAGAGGCAAAAGACCCATATCCAGTGTTCAGAGAGAAAGACAAAAGAAACTGGATTAAACTAGAAAAACTTACTTAAAAAAGGGGGCCGTCAAAACTGAATAAATTACGTTAATTTATAATAACAGCCAATCAGGAGCGTCGTAAGAGACTGTCCTAGACATCGGATGCACGGTTGATGTGAATCTACTATAGCCAGCCCACTAGGACCAATAACCTCGTTATGTTTGGAATTAAGTTCTTTGACCTATGACCAACGGGGGCATCAGTCATCAACCCGCTGGCCAGTGGAATGTGGAGTTATATTTGTAGAATTGGGAGCAATAAACTCGCTCTGTTTAGAGCTGTAGCCTTTGACATATGGCAGGGCAATTATTCGATTCTCTCCTTCGGCATTACGTACGAAGCGTGGATGGTCCTCCGACTATTGGGGGAACATTAATTAAAAACGAAAGATCAGAGCATGAGTAATTTTCATTCGTAGGCAATATGCCATAATGCTTTATAAAGACACATTGGTTATTGACTTGACGATGTTTTGCCCAGGGAAATTAGTTTTAGGAAGAATAAAGGAAGCAGCACTTATGGGGTATAATCTCTAGAACAACTTTCCAGACATGAATGATATATTAACCCCCTTCACGATCTTCCAGCTACGTTATGACTTGACGTGAATATAGTTTAGGCCAAAGGCCAAGCGCTGGGACCTATGGGGTCGTTCAGCACTGAAACGGAGATTGACAGTAAACAGGTTTGAAAGGTGTAACAGGAGGAAAACCTCAAAGCAGTTGCACTATGAATCAACTGTTAGGAGAGGGTGGAAAGTGAGATGGAAGAAAGAGAATATAAATGGAGGTACAGCAAAAGAAATGAAAGAGGTTGCAGATAGGGGCCGAAGGTACGCTACAAAGAACCTTAAGTAATGCCTACAGTGGACCGTATGAGGTGCACTGACGGCACTACCCACCTGTGTTATGGGTATGAACAATGTTCTGACGCTGCTCGAATTATTAGTGCTACAGACTGGCGTTCCTTCACCCCGACGGCTGTTTAGAAGATATAAATAAACGAAAGCCTGTCCTACGAAGTGCGACCTTTTAGTCTGTGGCGTCTGAGCTACATCCATTAACTGGGTCCTCATGAACTACTGTGATCTACTATGAATCTTTTATCGGGATGGTTAACACGGTAGAACGTAGAGTTAATTTGGTGTCACTCAGAAAATGCATAGCTATCGTGGATTATATTCAACAATACTTTTTAAGGTCGAAGCTGCTCTCTGGGAATCATAGCCCAAATAAAATATCCACATTGTAATAATTTTGCTACATTTTATTTTTTACAGTGACGTCAAATTAAATACGAAATTCTTCGACCCAGAGCGATGTATAATTCTATAAATAGACGTCCGTTAAATTGTTATGTAATTTTCCTTGACTTATTTAGAAAATTACTTATTTTATCATGAAAAAGCTGTTCATTTTTCATAAATAACTTGGAGCGCTATGTTTATGCATAATTGCTTCATTATGCAAACATCAAGTTCATGATATTATTTTTTGCTGAACTGTAATTTAATTTTGTGTTGTTTATAGTTGAAATAATGAAAATGATGAGGCTTATATCATGAATTTCTCTGATATGCAGAAATTTCTTTTCAAGTAACTTTTATTACTTTTCTGTAAAAGGTCGCTATTGAAATGGCTATGTCTGCCCGTCCGCGCTTTTCCTGTCCGCCCTCAGACGTTAAAAACTACTAAGGCTAGAGAACCACAAATTGATATGTTGATCCTCCACCCTCCAATTATCAAGCTTACCAAATTGCAACCGTCTAGCCTTAGAACTTTTGAAATTATTTAGGGTTAAAGTTAGCCTTAATCGTGCTTCTGGCAACAATACAGGATAGACCACACTGGACCGTGGTAAAATTATGGGCCGCGGCTCATACAGCCTTATACGCTGTACAGAAAACTCTATTGCACCGAGGGAACTTCGGCGTATTTTAAGTTTTCTCTAAAAGAAAAGTATTGCTCCGTCTTTGTCTGTCCGTCCGCACTTTTTTCTGTTCGCACATTTTCTGTCTTCCCTCAGATCATAAAATCTACCGAGGTTACACTCATCAAACTTAACAAATTGCAGCCATCTAGCCTCAGTAGTGTTTATTTTATTTAATGTTAAAGTTAGCCTAAATCGTGCTGGCAACGATATAGGAGAGGCCACACCGGGCCGTGGTAAAGTCTTAGGCCGCGGCTCATACCCAGACCAGCGAAAGATAGATCTGTTCTCGGTGGCCTTGATTATTATATGATGTACTAGTGGCTGTACAGAAAACTCGATTGCGCCTTAGAAACTTCGGTGCATTTTTTACTTATTTATGTAGGTATTTCTTTCGGGAATTATAGTAATTTCTTTACTTTGTCAATCAAGTAAACGAATGACTTTGTTTCCATTTTAGTATAGTCCTTTGCTGTGTTGATTTATTCATAAGGTCATTTCACACTATATGCAACGTCATGTTATATTTATAAATGACAAATGACTCCTGAAATTACTGAATGCAAAGTGACTACTGACAACGCGTATTAAACACGAATATTTTTGGAGTCTAGATTTGTATGTTCAAATCTACAACCCATCAGTCAAGGTTATTCTATTTGGGATTTAGACACTAAGGCAGTTGTAATTCTGGCTGAGTCCTGAGTGGCAACTGCTACATATAATCCTCTTACGAAGAGAGAGAGAGAGAGAGAGAGAGAGAGAGAGAGAGAGAGAGAGAGAGAGAGGACTGTAAAAAGTAGATTAAATGCTGTTCTAAGATTGCTTGGATTTTCCTATTGAAAAGCATTTCCCTGCATTAAAAGTAACTTTAGGATATTTGAAGTCAAGACTTCAGAGAAATTGTTTTTGGAGGAAGAGCAGTTTCATGGTACATACTACTTCAACTCTGGGACTTTTCTGAATTTAGTTCCTACTTGGAAACCCCGTCAACTCTACTTACATCTATAGGTTTATCTCTCCGAGTCTTCAAACATTTTCTCTCTCTCTCTCTCTCTCTCTCTCTCTCTCTCTCTCTCTCTCTCTCTCTCTCTCTCTTTCTTTCATTTATATATATATATATATATATATATATATATATATATATATATATATATATATATATATATATATATATATATATATATATAAAATCACTATTCGCTTCAGCGGATCAAAAAGTACCCACCCAGGCCTGCGTGTATCCAGGTCCTACTTATATATACATACACACACATATATATAATATATATATATATATAATATATATATATATATATATATATATATATATATATATATATATATATATATATGTATATATAAGTAGGACCTGGATACACGCAGGCCTGGGTGGGTACTTTTGATCCGCTGAAGCGAACAGCGTTTGGTTAGGAGGGGTTCACAGAGCCCTCTCTCTCTCTCTCTCTCTCTCTCTCTCTCGTCTTCTTCTTCTGCGTCTCTCCTCTCTCTCTCTTTAGTCACCGGTAGCTAGCTCGATTTATTCAAGTGAGGATAGGAGTAAATATAAATGCTTTTAAACTACTGGCCCAACATCCCCTTTGAAAGAAATGAACTTCTGCCGAGCTTCAGCCTGATAGTACTAGCCGTGGGACCTATTTTAGGAGGCCAAATTTCACGGATATTCATGTTTTGAGAGGAATGGAAAAAAACAGGATTTTTCTATCTGTCATGTGCTTGGGAATACAGCACTAACAATAACAGAAGTTTATGCCTGCTATAGACCCTAGACAGAAGGGTTTTTGGGGGTCGGGATAACACGTTAGTTCAAGTGAAAAGAGGAATGGATAAAACTGCTTCCAAACTGAAGATTAGGTCCTGTATTGTTAAAAAACACAAATGACATAAACTTTCAGCTAATAGTTTTGTTGGACAGAAAGCTCATGCCACAACAACAAGAACTACCAAACTAAAACAAAGACAGGTGATGGAAGATTTTGAGAAGTGCGTATTGTTTTGTAGGTATTACTAGATTATTTTTTCTGTTTCTCGTTAATATTCGTTATTAGAAATGTAATGAAAAACATTAATTCTTGTAAAATTGACTTCTTTTGGGTTTTGTTAATGTGTCCTCTGCATAGGCCAATGAAAACGGAACTTCTGTTATTGGGAATTTGAGGATGTTTTGAAGACTCAATTTTTTCCCATTGTCAGCAAGTGAACAATACGTCTCGGACACCTTTGCAGGTGAAAGGGCCTTTTTCTCCTTGGTGGTCTTTGGTTTAAGATTTTCAGCTACAAAATTTTGTACCTTAACCTGCTTGATCCTTTTCAGCATTCCTACGTTACTTTCTTTACATTCAGCAAGAAACTGTTTCTTCAACGTGGCCCATGAGTATCATGAAAAGTCTTCGCGTCCCTGTCATCCCACCTGATTCGATGTAGAGTCCTCTGCTTCATTGGAGCCTCTCCTGGTACGCTGCCACTAATTGACGTCAGTTCAGAAACAGCAACACTTCTTTGTGTAAGCGTAACACACTATCATCTGAATTTCCAAAATGTGTAATGCCGGTTGATGATGAGGCAGCGTCACAGTTCACAGTCTGCTCTAGTTTGATGTCAATTGGTGATCTTGAATAAGAGTTCTTGCTTCGTTTGGTTGAAAATGCACCTGCCTTCAATACATCCAATGCTGAGGGATCCAGCCTTTGCATTTTTGACAGAAACCATGTACCTCACTTAGCATAGTTAGGACGATTCAGAGCAAAAAGTTATTGCAGCTAAATGAGTCAAAATCTTTATGTACAAATCAACATCATACGTCCTAACAGCTCATTGGATTTCTCTATAGATGCGGATGACCAGATAAATGTTGTTCTTTTTATCATTGCCGTGATATTCTGAAAATTTTATTTATTTCTATCAATAAAATTTTGACGAATTGTGGTAACAAACAAACCAACAACTATGAAATCATATACTTCCTGGCTGAAGTCAATAAATGCAATGTTTGAGGTCAAACAAACTAACCAACCTGTGTCTAAAAACTGACACAGCTTAACAGCAGGGGAATTTCTTGGTTTCTTGAGGCTGCAAGAGTATGCAATTTCTGTTTTTAACCACTTGTACTCATCATAGCTCACTGCATGGCCATGTCGATTCAGAATTCTAAGTGCAGTCTTAGATCCAAGCATTGACGTTAGCCACTAATCCAAAGCATGTATTCTTCCAGGGACGGACAGGTCCATGCGTAGTTGGGAAAATTGTATGATATGCCAGTGCAGTTGCTTTCCTCCGTACACTATCATTCACATCAGATGGAAGCTCGTTGTCCCATTGACAAGTGCTTGAAAATATGTTTCCATCAGAAGTGGAATATCAGGAGCCGATGATTTTAACCTTTCAATGGATGTCGCCACAGGTAACTTGCTTTTGACATACTCAGTATGTCAGATCTTAAAACCATGGCCGCACTTCTAACATTTTCATGATGGGGAATTGTACTCAAGAGTTTGGATTTTCAAGACCTCTATTTTGCATATAGCAGCATGATTTTTAATGTTAGAAAACTCTGGTTGCTTAATTCTCTGGCCTGTACGAAAACTGAAACCCATGTGGCTGCAGTTTTCGTACAGGCCAGAGAATTAAGCAACCAGAGTTTTCTAACATTAAAATCATGCTGCTATATGCAAAATAGAGGTCTTGAAACAGCACTTCTCTATTATTGGATATACAAAGGACCCAGATCATCTAACTACTCTGGAGTCATTACTTATCAAAAGGCTAGTTCCCTCTTTGAACAATCACACCACGGCTTCCCCTCTGTATTTGGCATAACTGACTTTTTGTTTGGGACGTCAGGTTTTGCTATTTCTTCTTCGTCTTTTGCCTTGGATGGTTGGTGTCTTAGTTCTCTCTCTCTTTTTATAGTGTTTTAACGTATTTTTTTTAACTTTTAACTTCTGCTTCTTTTTTTTTAAACCATTAATTTTTGAATTACCTTGTAATTTTGTGAATTCCTTATTATAATGTATTTACTTTTATTGTTCACAGACTGATGATGCACCGAGAATTGTGTGCGAAACGTTTTAATAAAACTATGGCATTCTACTAATGTATCATGGTACCCCCCCTGAAGTTTTGTTGTCTTTGCCGACTGGAACTCTATATGACCTATATATATATATATATATATATATATATATATATATATATATATATATATATATATATATATTATATTTTGTTACAAAGTGCCAAGTATCTGGTTACCATTCATCAATTATTACCTCACCAAAAGCCAGACACCTGAACCCTCATAACACGTTTAAACGACTGAATACTCTAAAGGCAACAATGACCCCTTAACACTTACCAGTATTGCAGAAAATCAGACTAAGTTCATGAAAACAGGTGTGAGGTAATCTTGTAAGTAATTTAATTAATCAAAGGGCATCACTCCATCAACAACTTTAAAAGTCTAAGTATTTCCCTGATTTCAGAAGTCTAAGTACTTCCCTGGTTCTAAGTCACTTTAAGTAAATTGAAAGAAAGCAAATCAATTACCACTCTGTTTCTACCTAACATAAATATAATCATAATTAAATGCAAATATACTGGTTAGAAACAAAAACACTTATAAAAATTTTAGATATAAAAATTTATTATCAAATTCAAAATTTATAAGTGAAATTCACAATATCAGGGAAAATTACTGTTACTTGAAAAAAAAGTAAAGTTTAATTAATTCTTGAATCAAATTAAGTAAAATTAAATCAAAATTAATTTATCACAAAATTCAAGAAAATTAATTCAATCAAAATTCAAAAGTGTTAGGCAATAATTGAAAAATTTGAAATTAATTCACAAGTGCTAAACAATGATAAAACTTGAAAAGAATTCTAAGTAAATGCAAATTAATTCACAAGTGTTAAATTTAATAAAATGTGCAATGATTAGGCAATGAAAATAACTAAGTCAGTTAAATTGTGAATGCAAATGAAAGTATAAAATAAAAAAGACACACTTCAATAAGAAAATGAACAAGTGCACAAACAATTTAACAAACACAAAACACAAAAACATTCAATGTGCAAAAGTGTAAATCTTTTTTTCACTCAAAACATTGTAACCAACAGTTTTTACCAAACCTTCTTAACCATCTGTTATTAGTTAACCACAATTCCTATCTGTTATTAGTTATTAGTTAATCACTGTTCCTAACAATTATTAGTTGCAACTAATAAAAATATACAACACTTTACCTTGGTATACCAACTTCTTTCTTTCTTTGCTGCAGGCTTGATTCACACTTTCACAAAAAACCAGGCACCGTTACGAAACAATGTTTGTTCAGATTCCACAAAAACACTATTTAATACTAAATAAACTCTAAGAAATATCAAATATGAAATTCTAACTTACGAGTGACCAATTTACGTTACGTTAATATAATCTCAAGGATGTCGCGGGAGAGAGAGAGAGAGAGAGAGAGAGAGAGAGAGAAGCGAGAGAGAGAGAGCGAGATGTTAATGCCTCGAGGTTCTAAGATATAATGAAATCTTCTTCTCTTGCGAAAACTGGACATGGCAGATGACAAAATGTTTTGAGACAATAACTCTTCCAGAATCTTCAAAATCTGACGCAACTTCACATAAAAAATGTGCAATCTCCACATGGCTTTGATAAAAAACATGCGTGTATGAGACGATTCTGCTCAACAGATACGTACCCGATCGAAACGGAGGTTGAGCGATAATTAAGATTGACATGTTTTGATAACAACGCAAGACTCGATTCGATCGCTTATCAAATGCGTTGACAGAATTAGGAAAGCAAACGGATCTCGCAGACCCTCTAATCTCAAAGTGTTGACATAAAAGGTAAACATTCGTAGTTTCGAACGGACAAAGAAAATCTCTCTCTCTTTTTACATCTACGTTAATTATATTATATTATATTATATTAATATATTTATTAATATATATATATATATATATAATTATATAATATATATATTATAATAATAAAATATAATTTTAATTTATTATATAAGATATATTATATATAATTATTATTATATATTAATATATATATATATATTATTATATATATATATTATTATATAATATATATATATATATATATTATATATAATATTATATATATATATAATATATATATATATATATCTATATATTATATATATAATTTATATATAATATTATATATATATATCTATATTATATATTATTAATAATATATATAATATTATATATTTATATATATATTATATATTATATATTATATATATATATATATATATATTATATATATATATATATATATATATATATATATAATTATTATATATATATATATATATATTATATATATATATATTTACATTATGTTATGCAAAATCTGAACACACATTTTAAACATCCTATTCTAAGCTATCTAGGAATCTGAAAAAATGTTACACAATCATACATAACATTTCTAAGAGGGGACATGCATTTTGAAAGTAGCAATATATAATATACCTCCCCTCAGAAGATTTTTTATCACGGTGTTGAATCCAACGATTCGCAACGAGATAAATAATCAGCAACTACATTGTTTTTGCCACAAATGTGCTGCACTCTTAAGTTATACTGTTGCAGGCACAAAGACCACCTGGTCAGTCTTTGATTACGATTTTTCATTCTCTGGATAAATGATAGTGGATTGTGGTCAGACAACACTAAAATTTCTTTATTACTAGGTCTATTCACATACACTTCAAATTTTTTCAATGCTGTGATTAAGGCTAAAGTTTCCTTCTCGATTGTCAAGTATACTTTCTGATGTTTTTTCAATTTTGTAGACATGAAGCACACAGGATGGTAGATATTATTTTCATCTTCTTGAAGTAGAACAACTCCAACACCACAGTCAGACGCACCAACTTGTATCACAAATTTCTTGTCGAAGTCTGGAGCTTGAAGTACTGGTCTTGAAGTTAAAATGGCTTTTACCTTCTCAAAGGATTCTTGACACTCTGGAGTCCAAATAAATTTAGCTTTGGGACTAGTCAAGTCTGTCAAGGGAGCTACTACGGCTGAGAAATTTGGGCAGAAACGACGATAAAATCCAGCCATCCCCAAAAATCTCTGTAGCTGTTTCCCGTGGGCCGAGCTGAGAATCGAACTTCGGACCACCTGATTGGTAGCCGAGCGCGAAAACCACTCGTCCAACGAGGAGTGTTAGCGAGGCAACAGACACGGGGACGCCTCGAGTTGGGAGCGATCATTTAAAGAGTGAATTGCAGTTTGATACTCAGGGCACTTCTTCGCTTGCAATGCAGATTTGATCCCCAGTGGACCCGAGAACAGAGGAGGAGGAGGAGGAGGAGGAGGAGGAGGAGATCTCACGTATTTGAAGAGAATCTGGCTCTT
>NC_061094.1:45031025-45038525 GCF_015104395.2 Macrobrachium nipponense
GATGTGAATCTACTATAGTATCTATTATTATTATATTATTATCATTATTAATTATCATTATTATTATTATTATTATTATTATTATTATTATTGTAATCAATAAACTCTTTCTCCTGAGAGGAAGTGCCTTCTCATTTAAACATCAGTCAGTACCATATTCATTACTGAACAGGCTACTTCGGACAATTTTTCTATACACTCAAATTCTCATTTTTTTTTTTTTTTTTTTTATTAAAAATTAGTTTCTACATTTTTCCAATTAATCCATATCTTTAAATTTCATATCAAGTTTGGTAGGTCACTTTGCCTTGCCTGAATTGACAGTTACAATTCCACAACACAATATTATTCCTTAAATGTACTGCAATTCCACCATCATTTAAAACCCTAGTTACAATTCCTCTACACAGACGTCATCCTTCTATGCTATGCACTGAGGTTCCACCTTCAATCATAACCATAGTACACGTCGTCCCTTTTTAAATGATCTTTCTTGAGTTGCGCCAAACCTTTCTGATGAACAGCTTTCACCTATATGGAATGATCAAGATAAAATGCCTTTCCATTTATCCCCTTGTTGCAAAGTACTTATTCTTTTCATGCGGCCTTTAATATTCCATTTGAACAATTTCATATGTCCAAGATACCATCCTGGTCATTTTCAGTTCTAGCTTTGGGATCTACGATTAATAATAAATCATGGAAAGAAATTGAAAAGATCTAGCCAAGTAGAAATATCTAAACCTTTGGGTCAGCCCTAGGAGAACTGATAATCAGCTCAGTGGTCTGGTTGAACTAAGATATACTTCACTTTTTGTTATTGTAAGTGTAGCAATCACGTCCATTTCAAAGACGATCGTCCCGCACGAAGGTTATGTCAGAATTAACGGCACACCACTGACAGCGTCAAAACGACATTTCATTCTATGGAAAATGAGAAAAGTGTAATATTTCATGGTTCACGCCTGGTTATCGTCATTCTTTCATCTCCGTCTTACTATTCACGGAGGTGGAAAATCGTGTTATCACGCTTTGCTGCAAAAGCTTTCTGGACGACTCGTTGGGTTTTCGTGATATGAACAATTTTCTTAATTTGGTTTTGTTTTTCTTTTATCACTGGGACGCGTACTCGCGGTTTCTGTAGATTTGTTTTATGCATCTAATTTATTGTAGTTGGGTAATTTGCAAGTCATTAGAAGAGAGAGAGAGAGAGAGTGAGAGAGAGAGAGAGAGAGGTAATTAGAAATCTGAATTAAAGGTCAATAAGAAAAATTCACTTGAATGCTGTTCATCCCTCTTCACCTAAATCTCTCTCTCTCTCTCTCTCTCTCTCTCTCTTCTCCAGTTTTCACGGCAATTTTCGTGAACAATAAATGAGAGCCATAATTTTATTTACTTCACTACAGCAATTTTTCTGTATTACTATTGGTAATCATAGTAACTCATTTGACAAGGACATTGTGATTTGAATATGAAACATGTCCTCATCTTAAAAAGGAAAGTAGATTTATCAGAACGCCGTGAAGTGAGAAAGAGAGAGGTAAATATTAATTCTTTATCTTTTATTTTTTCGAAACGTTCTCTCTGTTAAGTTTTAAAACCACTGCTTCCTTTGCGATGTATTTTTGCTTCTCCCCTTTTGTGCAGTTCTTCACTTTCTTTTATTTTTTTTATGGAGAAAAAGAATATAAAGCCTGTAAACATGAAAATTGACTTCACTTATTCACTAAATATTAAAATAGGTTTCATAATTTTTCACTAAATGTTAAAATATAGTTTTCATAATTTTTCACTAAATATTGAAACATAGCTTTCATAATTTTTCACTAAATATTAAAACATACGTTTCATAATTTTTCACTAAATATTAAAACATAGCTTTCTTAATTTTTCACTAAATATTAAAACATAGCTTTCATAATTTTTCACTAAATATTACAACATGGGTTTCATGAATTTTCAATAAATATCAAAACATAGCTTTCATAATTTTTCACTAAATATTAAAAAATACGTTTCATAATTTTTCACTAAATATTAAAAACATAGATTTCATAATTTTTCATTAAATATTAAAACATACGTTTCATAATTTTTTACTAAATATTAAAACAGGTTTCATAATTTTTCACTAAATATTAAAACATAGATTTCATAATTTGTCACTAAATATTAAAACATACGTTTCATAATTTTTCACTAAATATTAAAACATACGTTTCATAATTTTTCACTAAAAATTAAAACATAGATTTCATAATTTTTCACTAAATATTAAAACATAGGTTTTCATAATTTTTCACTGAATATTAAAACATAGGTTTCATAATTTTTCACTAAATATTAAAACATAGCTTTCATAATTTTTCACTAAATATTACAACATGGGTTTCATAAATTTTCACTAAATATCAAAACATAGCTTTCATAATTTTTCACTAAATATTAGAACATGGCTTTCATAATTTTTCACTAAATATTAAAACATAAGTTACATAATTTTTCACTAAATATTAAAACATAGCTTTCATAATTTTTCACTAAATATTACACCATGGGTTTCATAAATTTTCACTAAATATCACAACATAGCTTTCATAATTTTTCACTAAATATTAAAATACAGGTTTCATAATTTTTCACTAAATATTAAAACATACGTTACATAATTTTTCACTAAATATTAAACATACGTTTCATACTTTTTCACTAAATATTAGAACATAGGTTTCATAAATTTTCACAAAATATTAAAATATAGGTTTCGTAATTTTTCACTAAATATTTTATAAAAAGTCAGATTATAAAAATCTGACTATTTTTATAATCCAACATAAGCCCGTGTTTTTTCGACATAGAGACAATGCAACGTCTATGTTTCTTCTGCAAGATTATTTTTTCAAGAGCAATTTTCAAAAAAAGTTGGTTATTGTTTTAGGAAAATTCTGTGCATGAGTTATTAATGAAAGCTCTTATTTTTCGACAGTATTTTTCCATCCGATAACAACAGAATGACTTATTTCTTAACGTTTTCCAAAGAGGGAATTTCAGTCAGAATGAGTGTTTTATAAAAGTGAAATGAGTCATTAGTTAAAGTTTCCTAGGTAGGGTATCTCAGTTCGAGTGAGCGATTTATTGTGGAAAAGCCCCAGAGAAGCGAAGCAGTTGAAAGAAATCGATAAAGTAATCAAGTTTATACATGAAGGTCACGGTCGGAAGCCATGTCGAATTAGTTTATATTTGAATAAGTAAGCGATGAATATTCAACCCACTCTTTCTCTCTCAGAGAGAGATTTTCCACCAAAATCAAATCTCTCCGGTAAAAAAACATTTCATACGAATGTATATATAGGAACCTTGGGCCATTTGATTATTCATTTTCCTTATTTGATATCCCACAAAAAATTCAACTTCTAGTTCTTTCTGCCTTAAGCGTTTTAGCCAAGATTTAGTACCTGATTCACTCTCTCTCTCTCTCTCTCTCTCTCTCTCTCTCTCTCTCTCTCTCTCTCTCTGAGGGACGTGAGGCAACCCGAACGAGCTGTAGGGTAACGAATATTAACGAAAAACATAAAAAATAATATGATAATACCTACAAAACACTACACACTTCTCAAAATCTTCCATCACCTGTCTTTGTATAAGTTTTGTAGTTCTTGTTATTGCCGCATGGAGCCAAACTATCAGCTGAAAGTTTCTGTCATTTGCGTTTTTTAACAATACAGGGCCTAATCTTCAGTTTGGATTCAGTTTTATCCATTCCTCTTTTCACTTGAACTAACGTGTTATATATATATATATATATATATATATATATATATATATATATATATATATATATATATATATATATATATAAGTACCCACCTAGGCCTGCGTGTATCCAGGTCCTACTTATATATAATATAATATATATATATATATATATTATATATATATATATATATATATATATATAAATATATGTATATATATATATATATATATATATATATAATATATATATATTAATATATATATATATATATATATATAAGTAGGACCTGGATACACGCAGGCCTAGATGGGTGCTTTTGATCCGCTGAAGCGAATAGCGTTTGGTTAGGAGAGGTTCACAGAGCCCTCTCTCTCTCTCTCTCTCTCTCTCTCTCTCTCTCTCTCTCTCTCTCTCTCTTAGTCCGGTAGCTAGCTCAATTTATTCAAGTGAGAAGAGGAGTAAATATAAATGCTTTTAAACTACTGGTCCAACATCCCCTTTGAAAGAAATGAACTTCTGCCGAGCTTCAGCCTGATAGTACTAGTCGTGGGACCTATTTTAGAAGGACAAACTTCACGGATATTCATGTTTTGAGAGGAATGGAAAAAAAAAAACAGGACTTTTGTATCTGTCATGTGCTTGGGTACACAGCACTAACAATGACAGAAGTTTATGCCTGCCATAGACAGAAGGGTTTTAGGAGGTCGGGAAAACACGTTAGTTCAAGTGAAAAGAGGAATGAATAAAACTGCATCCAAACTGAAGATTAGGTCCTGTATTGTTAAAAAAACACAAATGACAGAAACTTTCAGCTGACGGTTTGGTTGGACAGAAAACTCAAAGTGGCCCCCTCTAGGCCGATATTTCATTTGCACTGGCTCCATGCGGCAACAACAAGAACTACCAAACTTATACAAAGTCAGGTGATGGAAGATTTTGAGAAGTGTGTAGTGTTTTGTAGGTATTATCAGATTATTTTTTCTGTTTCTCGTTAGTATTCGTTATTGGAAATGTAATGAAAAACATTAATTCTGGTAAAATTGCCTTTTTTGGGTTTTGTTGGTGTGTCCTCTGCATAGGTAGGCCAATGAAAGCGGAACTTCTGTTATTGGGAATTTGAGGATGTTTTGAAGACTACATTTTTCCCTTTGTCAGCAAGTGAACAATACGTCTCGGACACCTTTGCAGCTGAAAGGGCCTTTTTCTCCTTGGTGGTCCTTGGTCTAAGATTTTCAGCTACAAAATTCTGTACCTTAACCTGCTTGATCCTTTTCAGCATTCCAACGTTGCTTTCTGTACATTCGGCAAGAAACTGTTCCTTCAACGTGGCCCATGAGTTAGTGTTCCAGTCAAATAATCTGTGGTAGCCTGGTCTGCAATTTTTCCATTTGTCAGTATGACTAATTGAAGAGGTGAATTAATGTCAAATGGGTTGCACGTTACCTCCACAGTATCATGAAAAGTCTTCACGTCCCTGTCATCCCGCCTAATTCGATGTAGAGTCCTCTGCTTCATTGGAGCCTCTCCTGGTACGCTGCCACTAATTGCCGTCAGTTCAGAAACAGCAAGACTTCTTTGTGTAAGCGTAACACACCATCAAATGAATATTGTATCTGAATTTCCAAAATGTGTAATGCCGGTTGATGATGAGACAGCGTCACAGTTCACAGTCTGCTCTAGTTTGATGTCAATTGATGATCTTGAATAAGAGTTCTTACTTCGTTTGGTTGAAAATGCACCTGCCTTCAATACATCCAATACTGAGGGATCCAGCCTTTGCATTTTTGACAGAAACCATGTACCTCACTTAGCATAGTTAGGACGATTAAGAGCAAAAAATTATTGCAGCTAAATGAGTACAAATCAACATCATACGTCCTAACAACTCATTGGATTTCTCTATAGATGCGGATGACCAGATAAATGTTGTTCCTTTTATCATTGCCGAGATATTCTGAAAATTTTATCTAATTCTATCAATAACATTTTGACGAATTGTAGTAACAAACAAACAACAACTATGAAATCATATACTTCCTGGCTGAAGTCAATAAATGTAATGTTTGAGGTCAAACAAACTAACCAACCTGTGGCTAAAAACTGACACAGCTTAACAGCAGGGGAATTTCTTGGTTTCTTGAGGCTGCAAGAGTATGCAATTTCTGATTTTCACCGCTTGCACTCATCATAGCTCACTGCATGGCCATGTCGATTCAGAATTCTAAGTGCAGTCTTAGATCCAAGCACTGACGTTAGCCACTAATCCAAAGCATGTATTCTTCCAGGGACGGACAGGTCCATGCGTAGTTGGCATGAGATGCCAGTGCAGTTGCTTTCCTCCGTACACTATCATTCACATCAGATGGAAGCCCGTTGTCCCATTGTCAAGTGCTTGAAAAAATTATCAGGAGCCGATGATTTTAACCTTTCAATGGATGTCGCGACAGGTAACTTGCTTTTGACATACTCAGTATGTCAGATCTTAACACCATGGCCGCTCTTCTAACATTTTCATGATGGGGAATTGTACTCAAGAGTTTGGATTTTGCATCATCAAATTTAATGTCGCTGTTAAAGACGAAGTTTCCTTTATGATTTCATTCTTTACCAACTTTTATTTTTCACCTATTTTTATTTTATCACCAAATTTGCTTTTCAGTGTTTCAGTTTGACGAGTGTACAAATCAAGGTCATGCCAGAAGCCTCCTGCACCAATAAATACCTCCTTGTATAACTCCATTAGTTGGGATATATATATATTTCGGTTTGTTCCTCTCAATTACGTCAGTTGTAATAAAACTTGGTAGACTGGCAAAGGCTACTTCATGGAATTTTCTATTTGATGGATTACTAACTGGCTATTTCTGAGCTGTGTTACGTAGAAATAATTTCTACGTAAAACAAATTATTGTCGTTTGCATAAATTATGATACTTAGCCTCGATTCCGACCAGGTCCTCGATTGCTAAGATAGCATTCTTTGGCGTTGTTTAAATTCCGGAAATCTCTTTGCAGCATCAGGAATTACAGCAGCATTGGACTGCATTGACCGCTCTTACATCGTTCCGATTTGTGAGGGGAGAAAATATGTCTTTCATAAAGTATACCTTTAGAATTAGATTTTGGCAGATCTGAAGATGATCGTGTTTCTTTGGGTGGGGCATAATAAGTTTTAGCTCGTGGTTCGAATGACCTTATCTTTGGTGCTTTAATTAACATCAGAGTTCCTCTTGTTAGTCACTGTGAGAATAAATTTTGATAGGATCTTTTGCAGCTGAAGACAAAATATATTTTGTGATATCTTTGAAAACATCTTTTACTTGTGTCAAACGAATTTCAGGTGCTTTTCGTAGATTTTTCTTTGATGTATACTCCTTCAAACCCGGTAGTTCAGATTAATTTTGATTGCAGATCACATATTTCTGTAAAATGTGAATAAACTGGGTTTTTTTTCTATATATCAAATATAGAAAAAAACATTATGCTAACACTGCTAAGGTACAACTGGGAAAAGTGACGAAACAAAAATAACCCCCGGGGAACAAATAATTAAAGAATGTCGGCTATTTACGTATATTTACGGGTACTTCTTTTCCATATTCTATGCTGTTGGTTTCTGTTGGTCCTTCAACAACCTGAGACATCCTAACCGCTAATTTAACCCTAAAATGTACAAGAGTATTTGAATCGTATATTGTTCCCTTCATTTCTACTAAAAATTGATTTTCATATTGGTAAATTGGC
>NC_061094.1:45043525-45046025 GCF_015104395.2 Macrobrachium nipponense
TGGCGCCGTTTTCTCTTTGAAATCGACAGTTTGCAGAATGCAAGTTGCATCTGGACGAGAGTTCAAAGACCCAACTGTTTGCTTCTTATTCTGTTTCGTCTGGAATTCACTGTGTTCGTTCATTTCATTTCTCGTTCTTTGGAAGAATTGAATCTGTTGGGTCAATATTGGAAAATGTTAAAAATATTTAATATGTTGGGTCAGTGTAGGAAAATGTTAACAAATATTCTTTTTGTAAACATACTAGTATTTGTACCGTAGGGGGGTGGTGCCGTCAGTGCACCTCATGCGGTGCACTGTAGGTACTGCATAAGGTTATCTGCGGCGTCCCTTCGTGCCCCTAGCTGCAACCCTTTTCAGTCATTTTACGGTACCTCCGTTCACATTCTCTCTCTTCCATTTTACGTCTTACCTTCTACCCTTTACCAACAACTCCGAGGTTTTCCTCCTGTTACACCTTTCAAACCATTTCACTCTTAATTTCCCTTTCAGCAATGGATGACCACATAGGTCCCAGCGCTTGGTTTCTAGCCTAAATTTTATATTCCATTCGTGTAGCATTTGTACCATTTGTTCTATACCATGAATGAAGTAATACCAATTATTGCTTTCCATTTTTGCAGACATCTAAGCAATTTCTGTTTATGTATCTCAGTTCACCTTCGAACGAGTTTATCGTGATCTTGGTTATTCTTTATCTTTAACTAACGAGAGCTGAAATTGAACGCCAGCAATACCAGTCCCAATGAGTAGTACTTCAGCAAAGGCCTCTCTCTCTCTCTCTCTCTCACAAAGAGCTTATACGATTCACGTAACTCTATAACGGTCTAATTTCTGAGTCTCTGAATCCCAGCATCGTCAACGGCAACTGGTCGGTTGTAGGGAAATGGTCGTTACCTTTTGGAATCACGTTTTTTATTCGCTTCTGGAGTTAGCTTTGTTCTATTAGCCTACTGGGTTCGCTCGCTAAGTTAATAGAAAGGTGGGCGATTGTGAAGTGTTCTCTCTCTCTCTCTCTCTCTCTCTCTCTCGTATATATGCATGTATTATATATATGGACAGCATGTATATATATATATATATATATATATATATATATATATTATATATTATATATATATATAGAGAGAGAGAGAGAGAGAGAGAGAGAGAGAGAGAGAGAGAGAGAGAGAGAGAGAGTGAATTTAAAAAGAATTTAATAGCCTGTTAATGATAATACTTCATTTATTTATGTATATAAATCTACTATACATATATATGTATAAATATATATATATATATATATATATAATATATTATATATATATACTATATATATATATATATATATATATATATATATATATATATATATATATATATATATGTTTACGAATGTTCCCGTCGAAGAAACGATCGACATCAAAGAGAGAGAGAGAGAGAGAGAGAGAGAGAGAGAGAGAGAGAGAGAGAGAGAGAGAGAGAGAGAGAGAGAGAGAGAGAGAGAGAGAGAGAGGGTGAAATTAAAAAGAATTTAATAGCCTGTTAATGATAATTCTTCATTTATTTATATCGATATAATCATATATATCTATATATATATATATATATAACATATATATATATATATATATATATATATATATATATATATATATATATATATATATATATATATATATATATATATATGTTTACGAATGTTCCCGTCGAAGAAACGATCGACATCATCCTTGATCGTGTATACAGGTCCGATAAGAACCCGCTGCCCATTTCCGAAGATATCCTCCGAGATATGCTGAAGCTAGTACTACGGAGGCCCCTTTCCTCTCTCTCAGGGGGAATTATTTCGACAAGTAGATGGAGTCGCCATGGGATCCCCACTAGGGGTCCTTTTTGCAAATATGTACATGGCCACCGTCGAAGAAAGGACCTTTAGAAAACATCAAAAACCTAGGATCTATGGGCGGTACATCGACGATATATTCGTCACAATAAAAGAACCTGTTGAATAACAAGGTCATCCCTTTCCTAGATGTATTAATACATAGAGAATCTTTCCAATGCAAATTCAGTATTTATAGAAAACCCACAAATAATTTAACATATGTACATTTTTATTCTGGCCACCATCTTAATACTAAAATTTCAATTTTTTCTTCTATGTTCCTACGCGCTTTGCGTATCACGAGTCCACAATATCTGGACTAAGAAATAGAATACATAAAAAAGATAGGAAACGATCTCTGCTACCCACCTCATTTAATTGATTTATGTTATCAAAAAGCTCACAAAAAGCTTTATAATGTTGCTATTAATGAAAAAGAAATGCCTAAAAATGTACTTAGCTTACCTTATTTTCGTGGATTTGAAACCAAAAAATCAATATTTAAATCGTTTAATGTTAATGTAGTGTTCTCTTATAACAATACCATTAAAGATATGCTAATTAAGAATAGCCCCGTAACAAATAACAACATCATTTACAAAATTCCTTGTAAGGATTGCACATCGTTTTACG